>NC_142605.1:21325770-21626934 GCF_041222555.1 Hakea prostrata | reverse complement strand
GCTTATGCGATTTGATCTGATGAGAGATTACAAGTATTTATAGGCTAGCTGTTCTTCTGAAGTTTCAATTTCAGACGTGGGTGTGGTGGATCATTCTTGGTCCATTGTGGGCTGCTACCTTTGAATCGATCCGAAGGACACTGGAGGGATTGGGTCAAGCAATTTGTCAATTGCTGTAAAAATTGGAAAATGAAATGTTGGGTCGTTTGGTGTGAATGCATGATGATGATTCTGATTTTCGAATGCATTGAATGTGCATGGGACGGTTTTCTTTATTGGTCAAACGTGACAGTTGAACTGTGTCTGTTTCATTAAAAATTAAATAGTGGGCATATTGTCCCCTTGTTGTTAAGAAGCATTTGTTAATTAATAATGTGGTATTTTTTAAATTTTTTTTTAAATATCCAAAATAATCTTGAATGGCGGTTAGTATTAATTTAGTCTTAATTATTTTTTTTACCCTTGATATACAGTAGGCAAAAAACTTAACACTTGCAATTTCATATGCCTTATGAGTCTTTATCAATATACCAACTTTTCAGTGGCTATTATATAATTTCATTACAATACAAAAAAGAATCAATAATTGTCTCAAATATTTATTTTTTTCCTCCACACACTTTGTTGTGAAAAGATAAAGATAGGAAATAATCTCCATCGACATAAGACCCAGATACCAACAACCAAGACGTCTGATCTGATGCAAATTTGAAAACCTTGCAAATGACCCAATTTAAAAGGCCAAAGCCGGGTTCTGTGTAACCCAATTTTTTCTTTTAGGTAACATAATGAAGCTTGATATTACAAAGATCACAAGATAGAAGAAAACATATAATGAAGCTTGATATTACAAAGATCCACCAACTAATTATAAAGTAGAAAAGATCAGACCATTGCATGAAAATAGATGACCATGGAAAGGAAGTGTTGAAATGTTTAGAGAATCCTGACATATCTCTTGTGTGACATAGCAGGGTTTTATTTATAATAATAGTTATAAATGAGCAAATACAATGTTTCTCCGATGTAGGACTAAAAAACATAAATAATAAAGACTTTCTAATAGATCAAACTCCCAACTGGACTCAAACTTCTAACTGAACTCAACTTATGACCTACAATACTCTCCCCCAAGTTGGTGCATAGAAATCTGTCATGCTCAATTTGCTAACAATACTACTAAATAACTTGAAACTCAAACTTTTTGTCAATATATCAACACGTTGGTTGTTAGAGGAAGCAAAAGAAATATGAACTAGACCAGCCTCAACATTTTCTTTAATAAAATGTCTATCAATTTCCATATGTTTGGTCCTATCATACTGAACTGGATTATGGACGATGTTGATGGCTGATTTGCTGTCAGAATATAGCCTTATAAGTCCTTCTAGATCTGCTCCAAGTTCTTGAAGAAGACCCTTCAACCATAACATTTCACAAATACCTTGAGCTAAGGCTCTAAACTCTACTTTAGCACTTGACTAAGCCACTACAACCTGTTTTTTACTCTTCTAGGATACCAAGTCACCTCCCACATAAGTACAATCGCCAAAGGTAGACCTCTTGTCATTTGGACATCTAACCCAATCTGCATTTGTGATGTATGCTTCAACTGTAAGATATTCTTGAGAAGAGATTAAAATACCTTTCCCTAAAGACACCTTCAAATACCTAAAGATGCGATATACTGCATTAAGATGTGAAGAATAAGGATCATGCATGTACTGACTTACAAGGCAAACTGCAAAAGTGATATTTAACCTAGTATGTGGTAAATAAATCAACTTCCCAACTAATTTTTGGGTGCTAGTTTTGTCAACTAGTTCTCTTTCCTTAGCTTTCAAGTGCCGATTAGGCTCCACTGGGGTCTCTGCAGGTCTACACCTTAGCATTCTAGTCTCTTCTAATAGGTTGAAGGTGTACTTTCTCTGAGAGAGTGAGACACCATTAGCAGAGTAGTCCAACTCTAACTCAAGAAAGTACTTGAGTCTGCCCATATCTTTTATCGCAAACTTTGTCCCCAAGAATGTCTTCAAAGCTGTAATTTCTTTTTCATTGTTTCTTGTGATAACAATATCATCCACATATACAAGGAGTATTGTAGTATGACATTTATCTTGCTTGATAAATAGGGTATGGTCTGCATTACTTTTCCTGTAGCCATAGGAGATCATTGCCTTGTGAAATCTTCCAAAACATGCCCTAGGAGACTGCTTTAGACCGTATAGAGCTCTCTTTAAGCTGCACGCCTTCCCATGTGTCTCTGAACTAGAATAACTAGGGGGCACATCCATATATACTTGTTCCTTCAGCTCTCCATGTAGGAAAACATTCTTTACATCTAATTGTTGAAGATTCCACCCTTAGTTTACAGCCCATGAGAGAACAATCCAAACAATATTCATCTTAGCAACATGAGCATATGTCTCTTGGTAGTCAATGCCATAGGTTTGAGTAACATCCTTGGCTACTAGTCTTGCTTTATCTCTCAATTGTCCCATTTGCTTTGTGTTTTATTACAAACACCCATTTGCACCCAACAGTCTTATTACCTGTAGGCAAGGATACTAGATCCTATGTCTTATTTTTTCTAAAGGTTTGCATTTCCTCATCCATAGCTTTCTTCTAGTTTGAGTGAGACATTGTGTCCTACAATGAATTAGAGATAAAGGTGTAAAACAAAAAGGAAATAAAGCATTGAAATTCTAGGGATAGGGAATGATGTGATACATGGTTAGAAATAGGGTGTTTGGTGCAAGTTCATGGCTATTTTCTTAATGCAATGGGCAAATCAAGATCGGAGATAGACTCACCGGAGGAATGGTTGCTTCAGGACTAGGATCTGGTGCTTCCAATTCTCGTGGCTTAGAGGAGGGCTTCGACTTCCTTTGGTTGGTCTTTAGAGGAGGTCTAGGCTCCCTCTACACATCATCCACCAGCTGTTCTTGCCTAGTCACTCCATCTTCCAATTGGAAATATCCCAAAAGAGACTCAACAATAGGAACTTTAGGAGGAATCTCAAGGAACACCGAAGCTTCTTCACAAAGATTCTCTCCCCTCAAGAAGAGGAGAAAAAAGGGAACCTGGTTCTGAAAAATAACATCCATAGACACAAAAAATCAATGAAATTCAGGATGATAATATTTATAACCCTTTTTGTGTAGGGAATAACCGAAGAATGTACACCGTAACCCTCTAGGATCAAACTTACCATGACTATGATGGTTGTGAACAAATACAACACATCCAAAGACCTTAGGGAGTACAATCTAATTAGTTGTACCTAGGAGAACTTCAAGAGGACAATGCTGATCTAAGACACGTGAAGGCATCCTTAATGAGATAAGCGACAGTTTGAACCGCATTGCCCTAGAATTGAGGTACGTGGTACATGCATAGTAAACATAAGGGACCGTGCCACTTCCAAGAGATGCCTATTTTTGCATTTTGCAACCCCATTTTGAGGATATGTATCAACACAACTGATTTGATGGATAATCCCATGATCATAATAGTAAGAGGGAATGCTATAACCCGAATATTCAATCCCATTATATATCCTCAGGAGTTTTATTACAACCCCAAATTGGGTCTTAAACACATTGTGAAAATTTTGAAACAAGAGAACATATCACTTTTTTTATGCAAGAGATAAACCTAAGTAGTGTGGGTGCAACAATCAATGAATGTAACAACCAATGATGGCCAAATATAGACACAGTCCAAGAAGGACCCATACATCATAGTGAATAATAGAAAAAAAGAGTATTACTTCTATTATCTGAAATGAGATAAATATGTCTTGTCCGCTTGACCAAAATACAAGTATCACAACAAAATCATTCAAATGACACTTTTTAATCAAATTAGGAAAGAATCTAGATAAAACTGGTAAATGAATGTGGCCAAGATGATTATGCCAATGTAACAAAGAAACTAATGCATGTGAAGATGATGTAGAAACTATAGAAAGCACTGATGGAGAATTAGAACCATCCAATAGGTAAAACCCCTCCTTCTATTTACCACTACCAATTGTGTGTGTCATCTCCATGTCCTGAAAAACACAGTGAGATGGAAATAATGTTATTTTATATATTATGTCACGGGTTAGGCTACTAATGGATAATAAATTAGCTAAAAATTTAGTAACATGCAAAATAGAGGAAATGGTGAGGTTAGGTGGATAGATGATGGAACCCTTTCTAGAAATAGGGGACAGAGATCCATTAGTTGTTCAAATGTTTTGAATAGTTGGAATAGAAGAATACGTGTGGAATAAAGAAGATAAGCTTATCATGTGGTCAATTGCTCAAGAGTCAATTATCCAGGAGGAAACAATATAATTGACACGGTGACAATTGAAAATATTTGTAGGAGGTTGGGAACCAGAGGTAGAGGCAATGGAAGATGCAACACTCTCACTGGGAGTCAAACTGAAAGAGGATCCGGCAAGTCTAGTCGTCAGCTGAAGAAAAAGATTATGGATCTCGTCTAGGAAAGTAGGTTCTGGAGTACTATGTATGTCTGGAATAATCTGATTTGCAGATACTTGATGGCTGCCCCCATTGCCACTCTTTTCTGTTCAACAAGAACTAGTTGGATGTCCATATAGTTTCCAACATTTATCCTTTGTATGGTGTTCTTTCCCACAATACTCACACTTCACATGAGGTCGAAAGTTACCAAAACTAGGCTTAGGATTACCATAACCATTAGCTAACACAGACCTATCAGAAGTTTGGGTATGCACCATAGCTATCCGTCGACTGTCGTCTGTATCTACCATTACATTGGCTTGAGCTTGAGAAGGGAAAGACTCTCCAGAAAGGA
Source organism: Hakea prostrata (assembly GCF_041222555.1). NCBI lineage: Eukaryota > Viridiplantae > Streptophyta > Magnoliopsida > Proteales > Proteaceae > Hakea > Hakea prostrata. The sequence goes on along the minus strand of NC_142605.1, from coordinate 21,622,101 downwards.
TTTGTGTGTGACTGGGATCAAATTCTATATTTAGTCCTGCAAAAAAAATCATAAACTCTCTGTTTGTCTTCCCACTATTGATAGGCAATATCATTTTCAGCATTTTTTGGTGTAAACTTTCAATAGAAATCTAAAGTCTGGTAATATTCTCGAAGAATGTTATAGTACTGAGAAAGAATAAGGTCCTTCTACTTCAATTGATTGATTTTTCCTCTAATTTCAAAGCACCATGCATCATTGCCTACTCTGGAGTATGTATCCTAAGCAACTTTCAAAATAGTTGATGCATCAGGGAGGAGGAGATAACCGTCTACTATGCTTGATTCAATGGAGTTGATGAGGAAATCCAGAACCAAACATTCATTTGTGTACCACTTGGAAAGTTGCTGACCTTGGCCAAAAAGACCATGAGCTCCAACAGCAAGGGAAACTGAATGAGACCATCTAAGATAATTTGTCCCATTGAGTTTCACAGTGGTCATTTGTAGTGGAGAAAACTCACGATCCTTATGAATGGAAGACATGGGAGACTTTTCAAATGTACCAGACAATGGAAATGTGGGGTCGGTTGTTACAGGAAGAAATCACTCAAAAAGTACAAATAGTTCCCTGGAACCATTCTAATTTACAAATAGATCTCAAAAATATTCAAATTTACAAAAGTCCTTGGAAATATTGGAATTTACAAATAGCTCCCTGGAACTATTTGAATTTGCAAAATAGATCCCTAGAACTATTTGAATTTACACAACAAGTCCCTACAATCTCATAAAACATTACTTGAACCTGCGATGTACCCATAACCACTCTTAAGCATTTTTTTAAGGCTCTAGAGACATTTGGAGGCTTGCCAAAAACTGTCGTAGGGTTGAATCTACAAATAAAGGATGCTTTTCTTTTGGAGTTTAGATCATCCTAGGACTGGGATGGTGGCTAGGTTTAGAATGATGGAGGCGGTGGGGATTGGGATGGTGGCTGGGGTTTAGAATAATGGAGGTGATGGGGACTGGGATGGTGGTTGGGGTTTAGAATAATGGAGGCGATGGGGACTTAGAGTTTAACTTAATTCTGATACCATGTTGAATCTTGAGAGAATCTTGATTTATGTCATGTGTGACATAGTAGAGCTTTATTTATAATAATAGTTATGAATGAGCAAGTACAATGTTCTCCATGTGGGACTAAAAAACATAAACAATAAAGATTCTCTAATAGACCAAACTCCCAACTGGACTCAAACTCCTAACTGAACTCAACTTATGACTTACAATAGGAAGAAATAATAATTTTGCATAAAAAATGAAAGAGCTGTTGGTTTTAAGAGGTTGAACAAATTAGGTTTTAACCGGTTCAACTAGTAAATTAAATTTGGAAATTGGTTTAAAGTTTCTAATTCTAATCGGGTTTGGATATTGTTACGTAGTGGTTGAGGTGGATTGGGAGTGGGTGTGCACTTTGTGTAGGGAAATGAGGTTCCAATGAGGGAGTTGTGGTTGGATTATTTAGGGGAGGATCATGGGGTGTGTATAAGGGAAATATGAGCTTGGGTGAAGAAGGGAAACAATCTTCATCAAAGGTTACATGACTAGGAAGATAGCACACAAAACTATGAGCAATTCACATTGATGGATTGCTCCTAAGTTCTCAAACTACTTTGTTAGATGAGTACCTTGTGATTCTGAAACTTTGGTGCAAAATCATGCAAATCAAACAAAATAGAAAGGCAACAAAAGAGATTTGTTGACGGAGTTCAGTCTCAACAAGACATACGTCTCCGTGGCTCAGTTGTGAACCCAAATGTACTATAAAAATCCTTGAATCTTATAAAGAAAGGAAATACAAGTGTGCAAAGAATGATACTCAACATCTAAGCACCCAAAACCACTAACAACTCAAAAACCTCTGAAATTACTTACACAAAGAAGAGAGGAAAAAGACGATGAGAAACCCGCCATCACACGAAAATGAGCCAAAGAGAGTTCTTATACACTGGTTCACACAAGAGTAAAGGCACTGGTTCATAATAGAGCGAAAAGGCATTGTTTCATATTCAGAGCGAACCAAATGATATAAAGGCTTGACCTCTACGGGGTGGGGACATGAGAACATGCATTTTCCCCAAAATTCTTGAACCTTGTATAAGTTGTGCTTCTCTATTTCTGCTCTTCTTCTCGCCTTTCTCTGAATTCTAGCTGTTCTATAGGTCTAGTACTTCATCAAGAATCATAACAGCATTCTTTGTTTACTCTCCCTTTATCAACTGAAGTGATAAAGTTAATATCAATATATGTCACCTTGGAGAGATGGTTTGGTCTTCATACAGTTTCTCTGGTGGCTTATCACAAGAAAGAACAATCAGATCAAATTATAGCATCTTACTATGCTGCAAGTATTACTCTGTGCGACTGTCACATCAGCATCAAACATGTCATTTGCGCTATTTTTAAAATTGACTAAGCAAGAGTCAAGTCAAGAATAGCTTGACCAAATCAAAGCCTGATCAGGAAAAACTTAGTCCCTTGGCCCAAGCCTGCACAAAGCTATCGAGACCAAGTGGTTGGGGGTTTATGTTATGGCCAACCTATATTTGATGGCTCAACCACTGTTGGTTGGATAGTCCGACCTCGATCTATCGAAGACATCTGAGCCAACCATACTTTAAGCTATTCATAAACAAGATAACATATGAAACTTGCACTAAGCATAACCAACCTCCTTAAAGGGGATAAGGATTCCGATCAAGTCGGGTAGTTCAAATTGCTCTTAGAATCCAGATCAGACTCCACAACTACAATCCAAGCAATACTCTCTTGGTAGATAAGATTTCTCTCCCTAGAAAGTTAGCAACAATTATTGTGTTTCATTCAAACTCCATTACTGCACAGTTAAGGTAACCTCTCCTAAGATCAATAAATATCCACACATTCCTCATTAACGGTGCGCGCACTCTTAAGTTACTCTCTCTGGCATTGAGAGTTCTACAAGTTGTTTTCTTCTTCTAAAAGTTGTGCGCTTCTACTAACTTGATCATCAGAGACGTTCCTTGATCAACCCGGTCGAGCACCTTTTCTCCAGGTTGTTAGCTTGCGCTGCCGAATAGGATTTTGTCACAACAGGGCATTAGAAATTTCCATATTCTACAATTCTATATTTCAGATTTGAAGTGCTTCCAAATTGGTGTCATCTTTCATTCCAAAATCATTTTCTTTATTTAGTTATAACTTTTTTCTTGGTTATAATATTTAATTATAACTTGATCGTTCATGAAATACTTGTTCAATCAGTAGATTGGAAGCTTTACCCATCAATGTTTGTAACTAGTTGGATAGCATTACGTGTAGGTTTTGGTTGGGTAATACTAGCTAGTTCCTCCAAGAAAACTTTTCAGCCAAACAAATCCCTTTTATTCAATCCTTTAGGGCCTTTTTGGTTACATGAGGCTGGAGATTTCAAATATGTGGAGATTTCAAATCTATGGAGTTATAATTTATAAAATTAGATGTTTGGTTGTGGAATGAAATCTGTGGATTCATCCTAAAAAACTATTTGATCGACGTGATTTTTGTGAATGTGCAAATGTATAGCTTTTTTAAAATCTCTGGATTTCACCCCTTACCCATAAATCTATAGATTCACGTTTTTAGTGTAAAAATGTGAATCTCTAGATTTCATGAATCTAGAGATTTCTACAACTAAACGGGTATAATTCTCAGATTCATGAATCCAGAGATTTGAAATCTCTGGATTCATGTAACCAAATAGGCCCTTAGAGGAAGGAGGAATGGGAATTTGCTCTTCTAGGATCCATAATCAAGTGCTACTACTCAAAACAATGTTTTTGCTTATTATCGGAGCCGGATCAACATGGGTTCGAGTCATTAAGGGCAAATATTTTTCCCAATCCTCATCCTTCAATCCAACTGTTCCAAAGAAAAAAGGGATCTAAAATTTGAAATAGCTTGGCTTCCAATCTTCCCAAATTAAAATCCTTTGTCCACAAACTGATAGGTAATGGGAGAAATACCTTGTTCTGGTTGGACCCTTGGCTACGATGAAGAAATAAAATTGTCTCCCAGTTACCTCAGGGTAGAAATCAAACTAAATGGGTATCCCAAGCAATCTCAAATGACACTTAGGATACAAATTATTGTTTTTCCTATTCGTTTTATTTCTGAGATTGGGCAAAATAGGATATCTGATGACGATGACATATGGCATTGCTCCCTTATTCGGAATGGTAAGCTGCTCTACGTCGTCCTTTTCCTTATGGTCAATATTTCACTAGAGTTAAGTAGTATCTCAAGTGATGGCATTTCTTCAATAAAACATTTGAATTGCACCCAAGATACAAACTATTTTTATGGAGAAATACTGACAAACAGTTTACCAGTCAACTCAATTGTTGTATAATGCTCATCGGTTTTAACTTTTTGTCGAATTTGTAAACAATATATTGAAAATTGGCATGTCTTTCTTGCTTGTGAATTTTCAAAACACATTCTAGCTGCTGGTGTGTTAGGCATTTGTTCTGAATTTGTAACCGATGCTTCTCTCTATTTGATGTTTGTGTAGCATGGAGTACTGATCGGCAATGGAATATATACTTCAATAATGAACTGGTTCTTCTCTGTACTCGCCATTTCTTTTTACTATATTTGGCAAGCAAGAAATCTGTACTTCCACCATACAAAACCTTAAACCTCCAACACCTGAAGACATCTTAAGCACGACAAATTTTTGGATTTCGATACTGCAAATAGAAACACTCATGAGCTTAACAATGTTTCATGACTCCATGCAGTACTCTTCACTCAATGCACACATGATCATTACCCAGGTAAACATTTTCCCCTTTTCTTTGTAATTTCAATAATGCAAACTGATTTGGTGTTAATGGTTGTAGGGGTTCAATCAACTGGGTTGAAAGGCTGGAGATGGGGTACTGTTACGTTGTTTTGGTCTGTGAAAAGAAGCCTATATATGGCAGGGTGGACTCCTGCGTTTTTGTTACTGAAGATGAAACCATGCATCATGGAAGGCATTGTAGCTGGCGTTAATCAAGCCAAGGAATCACATCCAATTGACCACCTTTGGATCAACTCCTCTAACTTGGTGACAATGCTACCAATCCCATCACAGTAGTATCCATGGCCTTACTATCTACTGCATAATAGGTTTGTCCAGTTATACACTGACCTTGCTAATGTAAAAATATCCACTTTACCTAATACAGAAATATACGTAAGGTTCTATTATTGGGTGAAAAGCTACAATCCACCAGATAAATGTTCTGTAATATAACACTTAGATTGTAGCAGAAGTTTTCTACTAATGTAAATTAAATATCCACTTTCCCTGATACAAAAATATATGTAAGGCTCGACTCTTGGGTGGAAAGCTGCAATCCACCAGAAAAATGTTTTGTAATATAACACTTTGGTTGTAGCAGAATTAGTTTTATAGTAATGAAACTTGTTTTGCTTCACCCAAAAACCCAAGAAAACAAAGGGAAAAAAAGACAAAACAAAATACATTGGAAGCTGTCAAATAAGAAGGCAAGCTACCTACCACAACTATTATACCTTGACCTTCCACACATATATATATATATGTTGGAAATAAGGAAATTTCCTTTGAATGTTATCCATTAATTTTATTGCCGGCCACCCCTTAGAGTTATTCAATTCATCAGTCATATCTCCTATTACTAAAACTACTTGTCTTTGCTAATTTCTATTTATCTATTTTCAATAGTAGCCCCACGTCCTAAGTTTAAAAGCACTATTCATGAATCATATCTCCAAATGCTTGAAGATTTATGATTGGGGGGAGGAAGAAGTCACAGACTGCAAAGGGAAACGAAGGAAGAAATGAGTTGAGTGTTATGTTTTTCGTTTAAGATTATTCAACTTGCTTATATTGACATTTAACTATCATTTCTTTATGATAGAGGTGTCTTTGATATAGTTTCATCCTATAGAGGTCTGATTGATAAATTGAATAACACAAGAAGAAATATTAATTTTTGGGGGTCAACTCAAAGAATAGTGCTGAATATTTCCCAAACATAACTAATTATTAATTATAGATAATTGAGTAATTTGTATGCATGATTGATTGTTATTGGAGGCCAGTAACATTCTAGCTCGCTAATAGATGGGGAGAAAAAAAACTTGGAAGAACATTAGTTCAATTAAATTTCTCCACAATTTTTTGAATTTTCGGACCAAATTTTTAAACTTTATGCATCTAAAGACCTCGCTACTTGCGTTGAAAGTTGAAACCTATTCAAATGGCCCAACCACTCCATTTCTAACAAGCAAATGGACCATCCACTATCTCATAGATATGTGACATGGTCATCACATCACATCAAAAGGTGAGGTCAAGTTTACAACATTAAAAAAATTACTAAACGGAACTAAGATTTATAATGGATAAATTTAAATGATCCCCCCCTCCCCAACCAAGAAAAAGAAAGGAAAATGATTCTACGTTAAGCAAGAACCATTGCATCTGAAAATGAAAAAATGAGGACTCTTCATAGTTAGTGTCTTCTAACAGGAAGTTAATCCTTTCTTCTTCAATGATGCATACGTTTATAGAAAGCTGAAGATTTCTCACCACGCAGAAATCCCTTAATTTTTTGTTTTATTTTATTTGTAATAGGGAAAGCCTTGAACCTGCCTAGCCTTGCAATTCAGGCACAAGGTAAAACCCTGGCTACACTGTCAAAGGTAGTATGTTAAAGCGGTTAAAGACCCAACTTCCCTGGGGGAGGTCTTGGGTTCGCACCCACTCAACGGCATTAATATAAAAGCTCACCCCCTGAGGAAGTAAATTGTGGTGCATGCAAGCTGGCCCGGATGAACCTCAGTTCCAAAACAAAAAACCCTGGCTACACAGGCCCCCGGCCAACAACACTCTCACAAGAATCCCTTCCAACACTTAATTCGTGGGTCATTGAACCTGGACCCAGCACGCGACCTAGCAGCCAGCACATTGTTGTAAACCAAAAACAATCCTTCTATCCTATAGTGGTTGGTGTTGGATAAATATTCTTTAGGTAGCAGTAGCACCTTATTTCTTTGCAAAAACAAATGTGTTTGCTACTTTGATTGTATACATATGATGTAGGGCAGAGGGTTATTATGAATTTATGATCAGATTATGGAACAACTTCAGGTAGATGATTTGTACATCTGGTTCCCTAGGGCGCGTTTGATAACGTTCTTAGAAAACGTTTTTGGCATTCTTTTGTTCTTTGGGAACAGAAGAACGGATTAGAGGCGTTTGATAAAACGGTTCGTTCTTCTGTTCTTTAAGAACGAACCGGACAGAAAAGTGTTCTAAATAACGCTTTTTGCAAAACATTAAAAAGATGTTTTTACCAAAGAACAAAAACGAAAGTGATAAAATTAGTTCAAATTGAAGCTTTAAAACGAGTTTATCAAACACCAACTTTATTTTTCAACCCAAAAAAGGAAAAGAAAAAAACACCAACTTATTCTATTATTAGTGTTCTGAAAATATTTTCAGAACGGATTTATCAAACGCCATTTTCAAGCAAAGAACGGTCTTTTAGCACAGAAATATTAAAAAACGGTTCTCCATAAGAATTGGTTTCTCAAGAAACGAAACCAAACGCATAGTAGACTTCTTCAATTACTAGTGCTTCTATTAAGGGTGTCGATTCGGTACGGTAACGGTAATTGGGTACGGTATGGTACGGTATTGAATTTGAAAACCTCAAACCATACCGCGTCCATTTTATCGGTCGGTATGACGGTAATTAAAACGGTCGGTATGAACGGTATAAAATCGGTATGGAAACGGCCGGTCGGCGTGCGGTTTGTTCGGTGCTTGCTTCCGGCCATCTTCTTCTTGTTTGTCACTTGTAATGGGTTTTATATGGGCGTCTTGCTTTTTAAAGTCTAGATATGTGATGGTGGAGCCACATTGCTATATGCTTGCTAAGCTGCTGAATGCTTGGCTCGCCTTGCCATGTCTCAAACCCATAAGAGCATCTTATCTATCCATTTTTTCGCTTTGTTGCCTAGGGAGGGTTCTTCTCTCGCTTTCTTCTTCACTGTTTCGTTCCTTGCCCTTCGCTGTCTACTGGTTCTTGCTACGTCCATGTCCCGTTTCAACGATAGGGGTAGTTAATATTTTAGATCTATACATTTGTTGTTACTTCCTCAGCATTTTTATCCTCTCTTGTCCCCCGGCGTGTTCTCATCTTTGTGACTCTGTCCTCGATTCTTCGTGGCGTGCTCTCGCTGTTTGGTTTCTTGGGTTAATATCTTTCGGTTGGTCGGTTGGTTCGGTTCGGTCGGTCGGTCCGCGTTCCACGCGTCTCGGTCAATGGACGGTCGGTGGTGCGGTTCGATTTTTACCAAATTGCCCCTTGCTTCTATGGTTCTCTATCCGCCAAAACTTCAATTTCAAAGTTTAAACCCTAACGTCACGTCCAATCCCGGAAACCTCTCGGCCTTTGTCGACTCCTAATCCAAGCTTGTAAGTTTATCCTCTCTCTCTCTGTCTCTCTTTATCGGTCTCTTTGGTTTTTTTTTTTTGGCCAAGGTCTCTTTGGTTCTTAAACAACGATAACCAAGCTCACTCCGTAATTTCTGTCAGTTGCAGAGCTTCTTCAGCTGATCTGACTTCAGATTTTCTCAAGATTTTGCCGTCGTTGTTTTCTCCCTATTTAGTCATTCCATCGACTCGTTTAGCTGCAAAATCTTGGCGGTTCTAGTCTTAACTGAAGTCTAAATCGAAAAGGTTAATCAGATGGAATCCCTTTGCCTTTTTCTTTTTTTTTCGGTTTGGGGGTGGCTATAAAGCATGAATTCCCCTATTGTGCGTAATTGCTTTGAGTTCCATGTGATATTACATCTGTCGTTTACAATGTTGTATGATGTCATTATGTAGGTACTAACTGTACTCTTAATTCTGTTGCCTTTTGATCTAAGTAGATGATGTCTTCTTTACTAGGGAGCCTTCTCTGTGATTGTTGGCACTCCTGAACCCAAGCTGAGAATCCCTCAGTCTTCTTCTTAGCATTGGTAAATTTGATTATCTGTTGCTTCTTGGCTTCTTGCGAATCTTCGGAATGTAAACTCTGCGATACCCAGATGCATCCGCAGCTGAGTAATTTACCTTTTGTTTTTGTGTATTTGTGGCTATCCAACAAATATTTGCTCCGACTCATACAGCAATTCATAATTATTGTGGTAATGGTATATGTTCAAAGTCGCTTGGTAGCTCCAAAGGCAAATCCCAGGGAATGAAAAAATTTCCCCAATAAATTTAGTAATTAAATGTGGCGTTACATCAATATAATACCTGTTTGGAACTGAAGAAGAACCTTCAATAGAAAGCCATTTTACATCAAAGATTGGAATAAGTCTCTAAAACAATAGAGGTCCCGTTGGTATGATGAATTTCGTGATGGTATATGTTCAAAATAACTTGGTAGCTCCAAAAGAAAATGCAAGGGAATGAAAAACGTTCCCAAAAAAATTTGGTAAAAAGAAATGTTGGTTACTGTCTTTCATCCTTTTTTTAAAATTTTTATTTATTTATTTTCTTTTTATAAATAATATCAGACCTTTTCTCTAGTGTGTAGCCTGTTCTCCTTAGGATGCTTGCTTAGGTGTTTCCCTTTTCCTCTCTGTTCTTCTGTATCCACTGCATTTCTCAATTTATTTTCTTTATCTTTTAAATCTTCCTAAACAAACTGGATGTCAGACTTATCCGGCCATCATTGTTCAATTATCAAGCATCAGGCTTGGTGGATTGACAATGGAACTAAATAATACAAGAAAGAAAATAAAGTGCTAGTGCACAAGGCTTCCACTATTGTAGGGTGTGGGAGGGGCTAACTTATGTAGCCTTGCCCATACTTTTGCAGGAGAGGCTGTTTCCAAGTTTTGGACCTCCCAACAAATCATTTACAATGTTGCAACTTAACCGCTGCGCGCAGGCTCACCCACTAAAATAAGTAATACAAGATTAGCATTGTATGTTCTATATCATTGTTACTCAGCACTGAGTTGTCTTGTTGACCAATGGGAGTTTTCACCCATCAGAGATATTGAAGTTCAGTTGCCCAAAATTTTTGAGTGGTTAGAATTCCTACTCCTAATAAGTGGTTGAATGGATTTGGTATGGTTTCTTCAACCTAGTCCTCCAAGTGATTTGAACTGCATGCTGGGGAGAGAGATTGCATGTTCAATAGAAACAGTTAATAGGATGGAAGAGTAGAGAGATAGACTTGAAGAGAATGCAAGGGAGGGACTAAGAAAAAAAGAACGTGTGGGGGGGGGGGGGGGGACTAAGTAGAAATGCTCTTGAGAGAGTATGGAGAAATGAGATTTAAGGGAGATTGTTCTTTCATGTGGGTTCTCTTTTTATTAATTTTCGTACAATGCAGTGAGGGAGTGGAAGAGAGTAAAATTTTATTTTATGAGGGTCTGCAATTGTCAAAATGTTAGGGGTTGAACTTCCTAGTCTATAGCCATGGCCAAGTCCAGAAGGTCTTTGATGCAGCCAAGTGCATTCAGCAAACTGATGGTTCAGGGGTTTATAACAGTTAACCATTACACCATGGATATTGTTACAATAACAATGTTAACTAGGAGCAGATGACTATGCTGGCTGTCTGACCATCCTGGTCATTTTAGTCAATATCAGCCAGGATTATACTCTGCTCGATCAAGGTTCAGCTCCTTTGTTTTGCTTTGCCTTCAAGTTTCCACTGTAAAAGATTGATTATTCCCAACCCCATCCCTTGAGTGATTAAAGTCTTGTAGATATAAGGGGCATAAGGACCAATCTAGAAGAAAAATTACGAGAGCAGCATGGTTTGCGAGAGTAATACAGCTGCATCACTTGCACACAAGTATTTTCTCATGTTTTTGGTTCTTCAATGAGTTGATTAGGTTTTTGTGCTACTCCAGCTTTTCTGTGCTATCACTATAAAGCATGGAACAGAAAAGAAGTGAAGAAAATATGCAACATGTCCTGGATTTGAAGTGTAAAAGTACTCTTCCTGTTGGAGATAAGTCCAGCACCTCATCTGCTTCCCCTATGCAAGACTGTAAAACCTTTGAAAGCCAGGGAAATGTCATTTTATCTCAGACACCTGCAAAAGCAATTGAACCTTCAAGGAGAGATCAAATGAAAGATGAAGCTCTTGATGTTTTTGACAGGTTGGCACTCCTAACTTCAAAGGGAAAATTTCCATCCTCTTATAATGTTAAGAGTGTCTCCGAAATCTGTGGTTACTATAGTTGTCTTCCTCTGCTACTAGGTGCAAGACCTTGATAGATCTCCTTGATCGTATGGACAGTTCAGTGAGGTTGCTCCAACTGCGTAAAAAGTTGCCAACTTTTCGAAATATTTGTACTCAAGTGGAGGTTCTAACAAAAAGGTACTTGGAAATTTCTAGATGTGCTCTTTCTAGAGAGTATGTTCTTTAGTCATCTCTATTTCCTTTTTTAGTAAAACCAATGATTTTGTAACTATGATTAACCAATTATGATGAATCTAGTTTATTTGTATTTTGTAGTTTCATAATTTCATTGACATAGTTACCCCTCCTTTCTATTTGTTTGTTATTTTATCTCTGTGTCTATTAGTTTGCTCAGTAGAAATTGATGGAAAGGACACATAATTGCACATGATCTGCCAATCATCCATGGTAGTTCCTATCAACAGGTCAAATGATTTTTGAGTCTATGGTCTACCTCATTCATTGATCAAGATTTTGGAATGGATTACATCTTTTCTGGCTCATATTTCAAATTATTAATGTAATGTCACATTGTCACCATTTCCTGACCCATTAACTCTCCAACTACTTTCCCATACCCCCTTCCCTTTTCTATGATATTGGACTTTTAAGGGGCCATTGCTTGTGAAATAAAAGTCATACTGCCAGACCAATCTTGAAAATGGTCACTTTGGGCAGATTAACATCAAAGGTAGGACTGTCTCCAAACTCACCCCTCTCATGATTGCATTGGAGGGTGTGCATAATTGCATATTACGAGCCAATTATCTATGTTAATTCCTACTAATTGTCTCCAGACACACCTCTCTATTATCTTGCTGAAGTAGAATTACTGGAGTGGATGCATAATTGCGTGTGACGAGCCAATCATCCATGAGAGTTGCTTCAAACAGGTTGAAGATGTTTTGAGCAAAATTAACCCATTGATCAAGACTTTGAAGGGGCATACATCTTTGGTGGCACATATTTCAAATTATTCATGTGGCCATTTTTCCGACCTCTTTGCTCCCTAACCACTATCCCTCTCCCTACACTGCTTCCGCCAACTCCTCCCCCCCCCCCCCCCAAAAAAAAAAAAAAAAAAAAAAAAAAAGAAAAATAGAAAGTAGATTCTCAAGGGAATATTTCTTGGTGAAATGGTAAAAGGTCATGCTGCCATGTCAAACGCTTGGTTTAAGTGTTGAGAGTGGCTACTTTGGTTTGAAGATGACAAAGATAGGATTGTTTCCAAACTCATCCCTCCTAAGACTCTACATAGGTGGAACCTACGCAGGTCAATGGCCCTTTGTGGAAGTAGATTTTAAGATTCTTTGAATTGTCTGTTTTTCTATCTTCCTTCTTTTTCCGATGTGTATGCCTATTCATTGTCCATTGCAGAAGGTGCAATGCATCGAACATTGGATTTAGAAATCTTATGTGACATTATTATTTTTTAATTCTTTCAGGAAATTCTCATACTGCCATCTTGGACAGATAAAATACATACTTCCTGAAGCAGTTCAGGTTGAGAAGATTCTAATTCATGATGAGGAAACCCTTTGTATGAAGCCAGATGTGAAAATTTCTCTAATATTTGATGCCTTACCAGCTCATTCAGACCAGACAGCATCTAAAGTATTGCGGCAAGTTTTTCGTGATAGGCTTTTAGATTTCTATGATACTCATCCTAAGGTATTATTCTGAGTCAGATTCAACGTTCTCCATATAGATTGCAAGTTTAAATATGATTCAATCTGATTGAGTCATATGGTTGAAATTTTGAAGCACTCTCTTTTGGATGCCTTCCAAAAGTTAGTAGAATCTCAGAGCAGAAAGCTGTTTGGGACTACACTTCACATTGAAATTTGTGAGCAGATCTGTCCATTAGTCATGTTGTTTTATCTTCTCTAATATAACTTCTCTCAGAAGGAAAAGGAGAAGGAAATGTATGTCTACTTGACCCAAAAATAGTCTGGAATTAAAACCATTCCCTGATTTTTGTAGAGGTGCACTCTCTATGATACTTACAAGGACTTCCACATATGCTCTGTATTTTTGGGCCTTTGTAGGTTTGGTATTTGTTCTTTGGTTTGATAACCTGGTAGAGTAACAGAAATCTGAAAATGTCAGGTTGGTTGGACAGTCAATGTTAATTGATTAGGCTTGTTGATGACCTAGATAATCTTCTAGGTGGGATCCATATAATTGTTGTACTTAAGCCACACTTCTCATAAATTTTGTGTTGCCTGGGCTAATGGTGCCTGGATGGCAGCTGATCATCCTTAGTTAGAAAACTTAGTTGGACTTAAAAATCATGTTTTGATTATGTTGGGATGCAGGAATGTGATATCCCAGAGGCCACATTACCAGAGCCATTTAAGGAAACTGCTATTAGACTTCCAGAGTCATTGCCTGTGGGTTCACCTAAGATATCTCCTCCAACCTCCATTGAGCTTGAAGTGCTGTCGGGCTCATCACATCTATGTAAATCTTTTGGAAAGCACTTCTCTAAGAAGATTATCATCCCAGAAGCAGAAAAGACTCAAATCTTATCCTCTCCAGTGCCTCAGTTGTCACTAAACTCTTGTAGTGAAAATCCATATTCTGGAAGCTTGCAGGAAAATAATTCCGACGTTAGTAAAAGCCCTGTTGTGAAGCTTGTCTCAACTACAGATAACTTGATGGTAGAGACACCTGCACAGCAAACGCCAAAGAGAGTTATTCTTGTTTCTGATGACAAGGTAGTCACTAGCACCAGTAGGGCTAGGACATCAAGCCAATCAATGACAAAGAGGTCCTTAAACTTCTTGAATTTGAATGAAGATGCCAGTGGTTCAAATGTTATCTTGGAGGAGTCAAAGACGCATGGGGTTATTGATAATTTCTGCTATCAGAGTTCAGCAACAAAGGGGATTCATATTAATGAAGATGTGGTTAGATCTCCCTCTGCACTTCCAAAAAAGGTACCTCAATTGCATTTTGCTTTTCTTTTTTTTCTTTTTCCTTTTTTAATCTTTCCAGTCAGTGCCAACAAGGGTTGGGTAGAATTGCCTTTCATATTTTATTTTATTTTTGGATTAATAAATAAATTCATTAACTAAGGCTCTCTTTGGTATATTAAATTTATAATTATTCAACATATAAGCATAAATAGATGTGTTTGTTATGATTTATGACCCGATTTCTCATTAAAATAAATTGATTTAAACATAAATTCATAAATAGATCAAGAGCTGTTTATGATTTATTGTCATAAACCTATTTATTTTTGTTTATGTGGATACCATTAATGAACATGTGCATAATTACTACTTAAACAGGGTTAAAATGGTAAAGTTACAAAAAAGTTAAAACAAAACATTACTTTTCTCTCTTTCCAACCTCCACCTTGCTTACATCTCCACATAAGAAAATTTTAGGGATATCAAAACTAATCTAAACTAATAAAAGTGAATCAAAATCAAAACCAAAGCTGATGTCATACTTACTATTACAAAAGTGTAAACACAAGAGAAATGGCTACATTTCTATTTCCTTAAAAGTCCTTGATCATTTAATTTGCATAGAATAATAAATAGTATCCAAAACTATAACTTTATTTCACAATATAATAATAATCAATATTAATTGCACCCCCCCCCATTTTCAATAATACATAATTACTGATAATCATTTCTTTCTGTGTTATTTTTTCATTTCTTATCATTTTGCTTAATTTGACTAATTGATTATTCTTTCCCCTCCTCTCAGTTATAGGATATAAGATAAATTATTGAACATTATAATGGAAGACAAAAAATAAATATCCAATTCTTTCACCAAAATTAGAATATCAATAAACACTAAAAAGCCCTCTTATTAAACTAATCTGATACCATAACAATTCCAATACAACTTTATAAGTGCAAAACTTTAACTTTATTCAGCTAATTCTAATATAACAATACTTTAAAATTATAGTTCATAATAAAAAGAACATGTCAAGATCACCTAATATGTACATTGAAATATATGAAATTTTGTAATTGAAGGATTTGGATAATTATTCAACTCATTAAAAATATATAGTCTAATTTAGTTCATATTGTTATCAAATTAGAATTAGAAATTTACCTAAGATTTTCTTCTTATAGGTTAGTATTATTTCAATTGTCTCCAGTATATCAAACTTATTCTTCAAAAAAAGAAAAATTGAAAACCATTGTGTTAAAATATAACTAAATACATAGAATAACCAGAGACAATAGCAACAAACATTCTAATTATCCATGCCAATTTTCTATGATTATTTATTGTCCTCAATTATGTATGATGTATTTCTAAATAAAAAGGGGAAAATTTTTGAGACAATTGGCAAAAAGCATGAACACCCCAAAAATATATCAAATTGGCGCAGACATCCTATAAAATGTTTCTTAAATTTTCACAATGGTACACTTCGTTAGCAAATTCTCTTAGGGTCTGTTTGGCTACATGAATCCGGTGATTTCAAATATCTTGAGATTTTAAATCTATAGAGTCATAATTCATAAAATTAACTGTTTGGTTAACTGAATTTGTGGAAATTTCATTATGAAAAACTATTTGGTCGACGTGATTTTGTCAATGTGCTAATGTTTAGTGCTTTTAAAGATTTCACCCCATATCCATAAATCTACAGATTCACGTTTTTAGTGTAAAAAGATGGATCTCTAGATTTCATGAATCTAGGGATTTGCACAACAAAACAGGTATAAATCTCGCATTCATGAATCTAGAGATTTGAAATCTTTGGATTCATGTAACCAAGCAAGCCTTTAAGTCATAGTTAGATGATTTCAATTCCTACATTACTCTTACTCTCTTGTGACTTTACAATGTTGCCCCAAAAAAATTGGATCCTAAATTACATCTTATTTTCTTCCTCCATGAATTCCTTCTTCCTCGATTTGCCATTTTATATTATAAGGTATAGAATAATACAACTTAGGGTATACACCAATTATCTTGGGGGTGTTATTGAAATTTTCCCAACAAAAAAAATCATGTATAATGTATGAACAAAGTAGTTCTAAATCATCAAGAAAAGAGAAAAAAAGAAATGAAGTACTCTTAAAATGCCTCATGTGATTAGCATTTTTAATAAAACATCACAATTTTAAATATTTCTTTGTGTTCACTTAATTCACTTGTATTCACTTCTTCACATTATATGGTTTTTGAAATATTATTTGCTTTTATAATTCATCCAATAACCTTAAAACTAATGGTCACCTACGAGTATTACTTGGGATGGGTTTATTTGGTTGAGGGCTAGCCCAACCTAATTTGACAAGTTTACCAAATGTCTATATTCTATAGATAGAGTATTATGAGATCTATTAGTAATTTTATACATAAATATGAAAACTAATTAATTACCAATTTTTTTTGTAGAGATTAATTACCATGCCATATATGTGAGATATATTATTCCCTTCCTTTGTTTGATATTTTTTCTATACCCTCATATATAGATACTCATGCATTTGCATTTAGAAGTTTACTAGTACATATAAATAAGGTAAGCTAAAACCAACCCCTTCACTTGGGGTGGGGGACCCTAAAACCAACCCAAAACCAACTTGACGATATATAATATATTATTTACCTAGCCATACCAAACCCATTTCTTTTTATATCTTATATTATATCCAGTAGTAACCAAACCATTGTTGTTTATTTTACATAACCTATTACCATCGTTGATTATTCATGAGTAGGTCATAAACATAAATATAAACTATGCCAAAGAGAGCCTAAAGGAAAGAAGGGAGGAAGGGGAAAGAAATATAGTAAAGAAGCAAAGCACAGAGCCCAGCCAAAAGCCAACAAAAGGCACCAAGCTGAACAGCAAAGCTTAAAGGGGCAAGCAGCGAAAATTACCCATTAGTTGGTTGCCAGAAAGTGTACTAGCACCAGATTCTGAATGACAAAGAAAAGGAGAGTAAAGGAGCCATTGCAGAAGTAGAAGCTATGGTGATTACTCAGTTTAGTCAATATTTGGATTTTGAATCTGCCGCACCACTTCAACAAAAGAAACCTGTTTGAGTTCAACAATCCAACTTCTATGCGTACGTGTCATGGCTTCTAGGTGCATCAAGGGGCTTGGCTCAAAGTGTATGGTGATTCCAACAAGGTATTGGCCAGGTGACCTAGCAACACCAGCCAGTGAGCCAACAAAGTGCAAGAAAGGCAGCTCCATGTTTGAGAGATTGAGATGCCTGGGGAATGCCTTGAAAACCATGCTTCTAAGAGATTTGGATAAAAAGTAGGACATGTGTGGTGAGCCTGTGCCAAAGGGTGAGACTACATGTTTTTGGCTTGAATCTACAAGCCCAAGTCTTAAAAACATCATTAACTGACTTAGATCCCTTGGAAAACCAATGACTACTCTTTTTGGCATAGGGTTGCAAATGCCAAAGAACTTACATTTCAAATTCACACTTGGAGGTCATACTTTGAGAAATTTTTAGAAAAAGCTTAGCAGGCACCAATGTGTTGTATACGTCTACTTAGTCTAATTGATCTACAATAGCCTAAATTCTTATATGTAAATTAAAAAGGGATCCGGTACAGCATAATTGTTATTGTTAGGAACCCATGTATTGAACAGAAGAAATACTACTAGGATTCAATTACTGGACTAATATCTGAATTAGTTTAATAAGAATTACAGCAGGAAACTAAAGATAGACCTGGTTTTGATGGTGCTAGTCACCCCCTATACCTCATGGTGGCCTCAGCCAAAGGCTGCCCAAACCTTACATAAAAACATCTGATGACCTCTCCTTGCAATCCTCCTCAATTTATAACCCACCATGTGTTAGTTATGGTGACTCTCCCCACTCTCTTTCTTCCACTTGTGGCCATCCCAGGGCCCTAACATTACTGGCCCATTGAAATTCACCTTGTCCTCAAGGTGAAGGGAAGTCAGTAGTTTAGTCTTCACATGTTTACCACAAAACCATGCCAGTTCTGCGACCAGTCCACACGGAATTGTCTGAAAAAAATGTAGGCATAATGGAGTTCAACTCATGATTCGAACTCGGAACTGAATGGTCTGTTGCATACCCTTTGTTCAAGGATTTCTTCCCATATTCCTTGCTGTATATAATAATCTCAGCAGGCCACAACTGTTTGATCCTGGAAATCCAGTTTAGCATTCATTTTATACTGTGATGGGAAAAATGTGTTTGGATTCTTTGGAATCAATTGATTTGATGCTTGATCATCCAGGTTGGTGATTCTTTTTTTTCAGATGAAGCCATCTATTTTATAGTCTACTAGTTTTCTTACCCACTTATCTCAGATACCTCATGTTTACAGGAAGAGGAAGAGGAAGATGAAGACCAAGTAGTTGAGGGTGGTGAGATGAGTTCAAAAAGTTCGGTAAAGTGCCGGCAGATGCTTGTTTCCTTGCCAGATTTGTTTGATCTAGTCCATATTATATTTCAGTCTGCAAGCCATCCTTTCATCACGAAACAAGAGCTTGTGCACAAAATTATATGGAATAACTGTGATATTACTGACAGAAGTATGTACAGATACCATTTGCCATCATCAATGATGCCTCACACCACCCCCTGCCGTTTTTGCCATTACAGTTTTTGCTTATTAAATGTTATTTTTTGTTGTAGGAGAGGTTGAAGAACAGCTTGAGCTTTTGGAAGAGCTAGTTCCAGATTGGATTTGCAAGAAGTTGGTACCTAGTGGGGATATCTTCTATAGGTGAGTATTCAATTATCTCTAATTAAAAATAAAAAACCTGAGAAGCATGAACAGAGAACAAGATGTTTTAGCTTGCTTTTTACAGATTGTTCTACTTGTTCATATTTGTTTGTTCACTGCTTCCTCAATTTCCTTGATTGCAAACCAGCAATTTGGCTGGTTACTGAAATAATAATATTGCTCTTGTTGTTGTTGAACTCAGTGCTTGGGTGGTGTTTATACTGATTTCTTTCATACTTTGGATTTTGCAGCATCAAGAAAGTGTCTGATCTGGTGTCCATTCGTGAAAGGCTTGTTGAAGCACTTTAGTTAGGCTCAGGTATTTGATCTTAGCAATATTTTCCTCTAAATGTGATACATGAAATACAAAAGTTAATAATAAATAGATCCCAAATACAGACAACACTTGTTTTGTAAGCGGTGCCTTCAGGAAATGAACTATGCTGTTTGACTGTTCAGACCTCAGATTGTCCAAGTGAAGCCTGATTTGGCTTGTTGACTTTTGTCTTGAGCTCCAGTGGATTCTTTTTGACCCTTCAAACTTCATTGTGCAACCACCAGACCATGGCCTGTGCTCTTGCTGAATGAAGGCTATAATTATTAATGAAATAAATTAGCTTGAATGCAGACATGGTAGGAAGTATATTAGAGGGCCTGGGTCCCCAGTGTTCATTGTTTGGAGAGTGATACCATTTTGAAGGCGAAATGGTAGACCATACAAACGGAGAGTGGTGACAAAGGATCTGTATAGCATAGGCCTTGCTTGTATGGCATCAGAACTGATTGGCAAGAACCAAGTAGCCCCCCCTTTAGTTGGGACAAGGCTTATTGTTGTTGTTGTTCATTGTTTGGATCATTAGGCTGAAATGT
This sequence comes from Hakea prostrata, assembly GCF_041222555.1. Lineage (NCBI taxonomy): Eukaryota > Viridiplantae > Streptophyta > Magnoliopsida > Proteales > Proteaceae > Hakea > Hakea prostrata. The sequence goes on along the minus strand of NC_142605.1, from coordinate 21,602,207 downwards.
GGACCATACAAACAGTTGACTCTTTACCATGGCCTTCTTGAAAGAGTTTTGGATAGTTGTTGTGGCCTTGGAGCCCCTGTGCGAAGGTGCTTGGGCAAGTTTGTCTTGCATGTGACTTGTAGTGGCACAGTTGTGCATTATGCTGTTTCTAACTCAGCTCATTTTTGAGCGCCCCACTTGCCATGAGCCAAAGTGTGCTTCTTTATGCATATTTTACACTGGTGGGCTCACGACTTGATTAAAAGTTTGGCTATATCTAGGCATCAAATACTTTACCAAAAAAAGAAGGCATCAATGTAGCATATATTTTCATGTTGCCTTCTCTCTGAAGCATGTCATACTGAATGAGAGATTTGGACTTTGGGCCTAATCAGTCTGTGTGTGTCTGCTGTGCTACTTTGAGTATCTTCCAGATTGGCTCTGCTACTAACCGTAGATGGTCCAATATGGCATTGGCTTCACAATTGGATATCAATCGACTCATATGAAGAGTACCAAATTTTAATCAGTTGCCTTACTGTGTGAACAGGCTAAAGAAAGATCAAAAGATAAGTTTGCTAAAAAATTTCCTTTTTTGGGAGCAGATCTTCGATTTGGCCTCATACGCAAGCCCATTCGTCATTCTTTGGGACGATAAAACAGATCATGGTCCTTCAGATCAATGTACTCCAATGGGCTATGGGTCCAAGATGCCAATTGACTTACTTGACTGAAACCTCCAGCAACTGTTGGCTTTCATTGTCATGGGAGTAAAAGAACCACCAACAAGTGCAGCTGGGAGTTCTGGAGTTACCAAGATAGTGTTACTCTTTAGGTTGGCTTCAAGACTTTCAAATATGTGTGTGGAACTTGCAAAGAGTAGCATCAAAATGTACTTAACATTGAGTAGCTTTTAACTCTTGATTATTACCAATGAGGGGACAATGGGACATCTAATGCATGTAGCTGTGTTAGCTGTTCCAGTTATTTCTTTAATTTCTGAGTTAAATGATTTTGGTCCTCTGCATATTGCAGCACCATAATTGTGTTCTTTGCCCTGCTTGTCTTCTTTGGTTGTTCTAATTGCAATTACGGTTTTGAGCTTATTAAATTAGTAGTATTCACTTTTCTTAACTGCTATCTATTAATTTCACATGGGCAGGTGAATTTTACCATGTGGCGACAAAGGAGCATCTGAAATTACTCTCCAGTCCTCTTGAAAAAGGAAAATCTCATATATGTTACTTCAAATATGCAAGTTCTCATATGAACTTTTGCGGACAATTTCGTTTGTGGCTACAGTAATCTTGAAAAGATTTTTGAAGTCTACTGTAGAGGAATTCAGTTTCAAAGCGAACCAGGATTTGAATCTTTCTAAAAGTTAGGACCATTTTATTTTCAACATGATTTTTATTGGGGTAAAGCCTGATACAAGTTGATGTCCGTCAACGCAGAGCTGTTCTAGTGGTTGAAACCAACACCTCTTAGAGTTTGTGGGTTCAACTCTCGCGGAGGCATATTAATATCTCCACCCCTTGGCTTTATAAAACCCCTTTGTTGTATGAAAAGAAAAAAAAAACTGATACAAATAGATGTCCCAAATCTAGGCATATTGCGAGGTAAAATGGTCACTCAATTCCACATAGTTGTTTTTGACTTTTTCCTATTCACTTACCTTCCCCCACCATCTCCTCCTCTTCTTCGCCTTCTCTCCTTCCTTCGAAACTCTCGGAAAAATCAAATCTCTCGAATCTTAAACACCTTAAGAGTCTAGGGCATGCCTTTTTGGAATTTCATTCTTCTTTTTTTCTTCGTTAATTCCTCATCTTTTAATGTCTGTTTGGTATATCCATTTTGGAACCTATTTTCATGAAAACAGAATAGAAAATATCTCATAGTCCATGATAGAAAACTATCATAGATTGTAAGCTTAATTTCATTAAGTCCACGTTTTTAAAAAATGATCCAAAACTAAGGGTGAAGACATCATTTTTACTCTTCATGTCAAGTCCCGTGTGCTATTTTCTCAAGGTCACCATTCTATGTAGGGGTGTCAACGGTGCGGTTTGAGGCGGTTTGGGGCTGAAAAACACCTAGCCCATACATGGCCCATTAGCAAAATAACGGTTTTGGGCCGGTTTGGATTTGGGCTAACTAACGGTTTAGATTCGGTTGACTAACAGTTTATGATGTGTAAGAAAAAGAACAAGAAGAAACAATTGAGCATCCTACAACAAAAGCGAAAATTATATGGAAAGCAAAGTTGCTATTGGTCAATTTCCATTAAAAAAAACCCACACATTCTATAGAAATCAAGAACCTAGATATTAAGTAGTAAAATGACTATTTGATCCTTGAATTCATGCTTAATTTTTTTTAATTGTCTATACCAACTACCTAATGGTAATATAATGATTCAAATACTATTTAATGTAAAATTACAAAACGGGTTGTAAAACGGGTTATAACGGGTAGAAGTTCGGTTTCGGGTTGGTGCGGACTCCACGACCCTCAGCCCAATTACGACCCATTAAGGTTCGGTTCGGGCTATAACGGGCCGGTGTGGTTCGGTTTTAACGATTCGGGCTATAAATTGACACCCCTAGTTCTATGCTCATAATGGAGGATGGGAGAAGAGAGAATCCATTCATCCACGACTTAAAACAATTTAATACATGAGTATGCCAAACTATTTTTCTTTCCCTAATAAATTACTTGTAATAGGAAGCGAATTTTTTTCTTTTCTTTTTCTAAGCAACATTGGTTTTTAAAATTGATTTTTAATGTTTGTCGGTTTGGTGATTTAGGACCCGTTTGATAATTCACCAAGGCACCGTTTGTTTGTAAAGGTGGGTAGGAAAAAAGGGGTGGAAAAAAATATGGAGCATGTTACCTAATTGGGTGACGGAGAAGGGAAAGAAATGAAGGAATTTGTGGAAAAATATTAAATGTGGGTCATACTTGATTTTTTCACAAAATTCTTCTTATTTTGTGGGATTTTGAAAAGACATGGGGTGAGAAGGTTAACACGCCACCTCACTAAACAATCTTCCTTAATTTAAGAAAGTTTGTTTACCATCTTTCCTATCTTATGAACCAAGCAAACCACTCTTTTAAGATTTCTTTAAAAAATTTGATTTTTCAAACTTCTTCCCACCGCCCATTTATTAACAAACAAACAATGTCCAAGTGTTTTTACTTCTAAAAACACAAAAAGTAGGTTTGAGTGTTTCTAGAAGCAAAAACACATTTATAGGTGTTTGATAAAATTACTTATGGAAGCAAAAACAATATTCGGAGGTAGTTTATTGCAGCTACGGAGATGATGAAAATGAATAAGCAAAGCTAGGGGATGGGATTTCACTTGAGATAGAAAAGATAAAGAGGAAATTTTGGTTAGTAGAAATGGAGATGTAAGAACTGAACAATCCATATCATTAGATGCAACGAATGGAAGGTTTTCACCACAATTTGAGACAATTTTAGCAGGGTTTTTATGTTTTGGATGATGAGTTCCATGGTATGCCTCTTTAAAATTGTATCACTTAAAAGTTAAAACCTTACCCATGTCCAAATTTTGCTTCCAAAAACTTATGCAACAAAAGTGTTTAACGATGGTCAATGTTTTTGTTTCTTTGAAGCAAGAAACATCGGAAACATTTTTGGGTGGGTTGTCAAATGTAAGGGTGTCAATCAGTATGGTTTCGATACAGTACAAATGAATACTGAAAATCAGAACCGTACCATACCAAATTTTCACGGTACAGTACAACTTCGGGATTTGCAAAAAACAGTTTGGTACAATTCAGGTATTAAATCGATGCAGGAAAATGGTTTAAACAAGGTATCTAGTACGGTACAATTATAATACAAATGAACCCATGCCATTTTTGTTATTAGTTCATTAAGATCCTAATGAAATTGCGATCAAACAATCAATAGAATATGATATTATAGAGACAAAACAATTCTACCAAAAAAAAAAAAAAAAAACAAAACAAGTAAAACTAAGAAGAGGAGTGGATGACGAAATGGAAAACTGAAATAAGGAATTAGGGATAGGGTAAAGGTAAAGTGTTTTAATTGTAAATTACATTTATATTCCTTAATTTGGTACTATACCAATTCGGTACGGTTTCGGTACATACCGACAGTATGAGTATCTTAAACCAGAACAATACCGAAGAAATTTGGTTTCAGTATGTAACGTATCAAATTTTGAATGATGTAGTTTTAGACGGTGCAGTTCGGTACAGTTAAATAGTTTTGGTACGCAATTGACACCCTTAGTTAAACGGCCCTTATGGCCGTATTGCTAGGCTCTTCCTAATGAAAAACAGGTTGCAGTGGGCTGGGCTGAAATAACCCGCAGCCCAAATCGAGAAAATTTCCTGTCGGCTTGTGGTTGCCGTGGAACAAGTCGGTGGTTCCGACCGGGTTTAATACGACCCAGCCGCGTCATCTTTCATCTTATCGCAACTTCTGCTTCGTTGCTTTTTCATTCTCTCTCTCTCTCTCTATATCCCCTTCCTCTCCCTTCCCTCTCTCTGCAAATTTCTTGCTTCTAAGCCTCACAAGTATAACACACCTTTTCCGTTTTCAGAACCCGTAAACCGGAAAGGTTACATTTTGTTTTCCTGGTTAGAGCTCAGTTTCTTGCTTTTATAATATCTAAACCTTTCAATTTTAATAATTCCTCTTTGGCGGTGTTTCATTTTCTCCAATTATCTCAACAGAAAATCTTCTTTGGTACGTATTTTGGTTTATCTGATTAGTTATTGTTATTATTTTAAAATTTATCATATTTAGTGTCAATTGAGGAGCAATTTCTGTTACAACTTTTCGCATTCTTCACTAATGGGGAACCCTTTGTTTCGTGTGGTCTGCTGTTTGATAGATATTAGGGTTTGTTCAGCTAGTTCGTTTGATTCATTTCTTGTTCTATCTTCTTTTTGTTATCAGATATGCTCAGGTAGATGAATGGGTGCTTGAGGAGGAGGGAATGGCGCTAATATCCCATCAATCACAGGTATTTGAGCTACTATAACTTGAATTTTTAAATTCTTGTGGGAACTCTTTTATGTTATTGGACCTCAATCAAATTGTTTACAAGAGGGAACATCAAAGACTGGATCTTGTCTTCTGTAATGTTGCAATTTGCTGAATATGTTGCACAATCAATGGTGTCAGAACTTGGTTGCCCATCTGTTCGGTGAACCAGAATACCTGACATAATTATAGATATGTCCTTGTCTTTTGTGGCAGTTTGGCTTGAATTACAAATCACCAAGTTACTGAACTCACCTCGTAAGTCTCATCTTCTGTGTTTGCTATGTTTATAATAGTTGACATTTGGTTTTTAGGGTTCCTTCGCGACCTTTTCCTCAACGCCCGTCTCGTGGACCAAAGCAGTGAAGTTGAAACCTTTTGTGGCTCATCAGTTGCGTAAGAGATCAGATGGATGGACCTCTTCGAAGCACCACCGGTGTTTAAGGTGTGAGATGTGATGCTACTTTCTTATTAATTTTGATATTATATGGCTATTATGGGAAGGATGTGTACATGTATGCTCTATTTAGATGTTCATATCTTGTTTCCACATATCAATGCAAGTACTGAAGTTGATTCAAGGCCTCTACATCTAAATACTTTCTTATTGTATGGATTACTTCAAATAGGTCTCCTCTCCTCTGAACCTAGATAAGTTTTTTTAGACCTTTTGGCATGGTTTATTGCTGTCATCTAGATTTTTGTCATCTGGGACACTATGCAATCCTGGTCATGCCCACTCTCAATCGAGATTTTGTTGTTATTCTGAAACCCTGATCTATGATATTGAATTTCTTCTATTACTGGACTTTTATACCCTATTCTGTGGTCCTGGTCAACACTTCAAGTTATTGTTGTCCTGGATTTTCTGGTTCAGTATTAGCCTATGATGCTTTTCACCGATTGTGAAGAAAATGCCCGGGCAGAAGATACTCCTGATTGATGGTTTCTGTTTATAAGATTCTTTAATTTAACATTCTTTCGTTTCTTTCAAAAAACTCTCATTTTCCCATCAATTCAATCTCCAGTCAGTTACTAGGGAGGCTTTGTCTACATTTGCTGCTTCTGAACTTGCATGTCTAATGGTTCAATTAAGTCACCTAATTGGTGAGCATTTTATTGCGTGGTAGATGATGATCACTGATAGAATACATTACACTTAAGGGCACAAAGAAACAAGGGTCTTGGAAACTCAGAAAAAAAGAACACTAGTCTTTTTGAATCGGACGAATATTAAAACCATATATGTGATTGATAAGTGTAAACAATTTGTTTAGTTTTTTTCATTCTACCATCAAGATGAATGTTGTGACGGTCTACATGCCCCCATTTATGCAGATCCATGCCATCTAAGAATCTGAATTGAATCTTTCTAGAGCACATACCATCTAAAAGCCTGAAGTTTGCCTGATTAGAGAGGTTTAGGAAGTACAACAGGGGCTCTGTTTGGGTCGTGTATCCTGCTCAGATGGTGCAGGAAGTGTATGATGTTGGTTGGCAATGTGAGGGAGAAATCCTGGGTGTGCACCACCTGACTCATCCACTGGGTGCTGTGTTCCAGAAAATAATTAATTAACAGCATTTGTTTGAATAGAAAATCAGTCTTCCATTTTGGTTTCTGAAGCTTGATCTGATGGATGTGTACAAATCCAAGAACTGAGAAAAGGGTTTGCACTTCAAGTTTAAAAAGCTTCTATTGCTGCATCTAACTTTTGACGAGTGTGCCTGGCTTGGATGACAGAAACATGATTGCAGTAGTTGTTTTTTTCTTTCTTTTTCTTTTTTAAATAAAAATAGTTTGTAAAACTCTATGAGGTTTTAGATTGGCAGGTTAGGGTTTTAATAGGTTAGGATTTAGACTGTGGAGTGACAGAGGGGTGAGACTGGGGTGTGGGGGCAGGTGGGTTGCAGCAGGAGAAGAAGACGGAAGGGACATGGAAGATAGAAGAGATAAGTAACAAAGGCAGTAGATTGAACTAAAGCAAAAGGCTAACTTCCTAAAGTGGGAAACAGGTAACATCAACCTTATCAAGGGTATTGTGGTAAATTAAAAAAAAAAGTTTCAAACTCACCAGTCAGCTAACCTTAAAATTTTAATGGGCTGGAATTAAGTGGAATGTTTCTTAACTAGTAGGAGAGGTTTGAATAAGGATATCAATGGGTATGGTACCAAAAATGGACACCTAGTACCGGTACCATACTTTATTTATGATATCTACATTTTCTATACTGATGCTGTACCAAAGCAGTGCGGTTTCTGTTTGGTATATAAACTGTATAAAAAGTGGTGTGACCTATATTAGAAATTCAGCATTGCCATTCAAATTGAAGATAAAGGTTGTGGATTTGATATTGGTAATTATAAATTTATAGAAATATTTTTAGGGAAAAAAACTAATATTAATAGTATTATAATTGGAGAACCTGAGAAGGGAACTGTATATGTAAAGTAACCATTAAGCATTCTCTCAACAGTTACCATCTGTTTATACTTGAGATGGGGCATGTGTTTTTCATTCATTTGATCACAATGTAAGTCCTCTAGCTTCCTTCTTTTTTCTTTTTTTTTTTGCTGTCTTGCACTTGTTAGCCGATCTTTTGAAGTTCAAGTCACCATCGTCCAATGGTTGAACTCGTAAGAGTAACATTTTTGATGAGAGAAGGCTGTGCAATATGCCATTCAGATGACTTGCATGGTAAAGTAGAATACATTCAACTCAGTCCCCTTAAAGCTCCAGAATTTACTAAATTATATGACAGGTGATAACATTCAATCATTGAAAATCTGAAACAAAATTTCTTCTTGTTCATTCCAGTCCCTTTCAAAAGCACTACAGATCCTTTACTTTTTAGCATGGACATGGAGGGAAAAAAATGGTCGCTTAATTACTGAAACATTTGATGTCTTAGCTTACATAATTAGAAACAGGTGTCCCTGGTCTTTCCTTTGTTTCCCCCGTCCCCGTCCCCGTCCCCGCCCCCGCCCCCGCCCCCCAACACACAAATAAAATATAATAAAAAAAAAAAGAACCACACACACACACACAAATTCATGATACCTTTGTAACCTCCTTAGAAAAACAACCATGTTTGGTTTTTATAAGCCATCAGCGGAAACACAAAGGAAAGCATATCAGTGCAAGAGAGAGATTGAGAAGGAAGGGGGAAAATCTGGGATGCCAATTTGGAATAGATCGGAGAGATAGGTTGGAGCTGAAGTGAATTAGCACTTTGAAGTGGCACATTTCTGAACAAAGAAGATGAAGAAGTCGTACACTGTAGAACAGTGAAATGGCAGGGACACAAGGTTTGTGTCTGAAGTTTGATAGTGATGAGGGTTTCAGTTTTCTCGTTGAAGGCTTAAGGTGTTTGTGTTTTTTTTTTTTTTTTTGGGGGGGGGGGGGGGGATCTCTCTCTCTCTCTCGGTGGTTTCAAACTTAGTATTGTAATTGACACTTACACCCATATACGGTTATATGTTATGGTTCATTACATACAACAGTTTATAGGATGAAATCAATATTGTACAATTACCTTAACAATTCCCAACCAGAAACCATTTTCTGAAATATACTAGGCTGTATTTGCAATGGTACAGTGCTTTATATGGTTTTTCCAATTTGACACCCTTAGGTTCGAGTGACTGTCAGAAATATGGGGGGGGGGTCTGCATAATATTCAGAAAGCTCAGGGAAGGTCCGATTAGTTTACTCCTAATTCTTAGTCATGAAAAGTTTTTGCTTTCTTGCTTCTCCAATGGAGAAGCAGTGTTTTATCTGATCAAGGAAACCTTTTCTATAACCAAGTTTGTCTGCTGTTCAATCCTTGCAACCACCTAGCGGGGTGATGTCAGGTGGTCCTCTTATTGTTATCTTTTTCTTTTATTTTCCTCTGTCAACAATTATTTCTTTGATTTTCTACAATTCCTAATCTGACCCGTAATTTATCATGTGTTCTTTTTTTTCTTTCTTTTTGGCATGAATTTGATGAAGAGAATCTAAGATGTGGTATCTATTCTTCTCTTCTGAAGTCCTGCTTTGATTGGGGATATTAGTTTTTCACTCCTCTCCTGGCCCAATTAGGATTGTTTTTCATCTTTGATCCACTCGTTGGATCAGTTTCAAATTTTAGCAATTGATCTATTACTTTTGATGTAGGTCCAACACCTGTTCCAAGTGGAAGCCCAAAGCCCAGGAAAACTCTAGGCTTGCGGTCCAACAGCACAATCAGGGGGCCATAAAAGCCCATACTTTATTCTTTCACTGTCAGATAAATTTGGCTAGGTAAGGGCAGTCTAGTAGTTCTGCCCAGCCTAGTTAGGACAATCTAGTTCTTTTATTTTATTTCAGTTTTTCAGCCTTTTATTCCAATTTAAGCTGTAATAAAGCATCCACCATGGGGTGCATGTAAATGTTAAGGGTCAATTTATAAAACTCAGGTGACTTGAGTCCAAGTAGGTTTCCTAAGTTTGACATAGTCTGAGCACTAATTTCAGCATGACAATTACTCTAAGGCTATAATTAGCCACCTCCATCAATGAATCAGTTCACCCTTGTGTAACTAATGAAATTCTCCAGCTTTGCTGCTGATTCTCTTTACTGTACTTAGTTAGGATAGTGTTTGATCCTGGTAAGGTATCTCCAAGGCGTTTGATAAATGGTTCTTGGTGAAGACAAGCTGAGAATCCTTCGTTTTGGTTGAAGAATCAACCTCTACAGCCAATCTAGCATGTGCACAAGTTTAGACAAGGCTTCTCCATCTAGGTATCTTGCAGCTAGCAAGGAAAAAATTTCAGTCGAAACCAGGATTTTGACCCAAGAGAAGGCCGAAATTTTTAGATTTCGACCAAAATTTCGGTTAAAACATATGATTTTTTTTATAATTTCAACCATAGGTTTCAGGCCTTATATGACGTCCATTTCATCTGATTTCTTGCCTCCTACCTATTTAAAGGATAATAAACACAATGGAACTAGTATTTTGTCAAAAAAAACCATTAAAAATTTATCATTCAAGTATACTAACAAATGATTGGTTCTGACAAGTACAAAATGTATTGCATACAGGCATAGAATCATCAGCATACATCAATTGTTTTATAGAATGTTTACATATACAACAAGTCAACAAATAAAATGACAAACTAGATCAAGTGATGGTGTCTCACATACATTAAGTTGAAGTCCATATATCATACATACATAAATAAAAATACATAATTTAGAAAATAATTATTAAAATCAGAAATAAAGAAATGGTAGCAAATAAGAAAAAAATAAGTTTAACAAAACACAATCATAGATCATAGTCCTAGGCTTAACATATATTAATTTCAAGGCAATACAAGATCATTTAAGGCATGAACAAAACAAAAAAAAAAAAAGGGGGAAGTTTGGAACGATTGGGTATGGCTCATGCTTCACATTCTATTTCTACCGGAGTTTCCTTTGTAGCTGTTGTGGCTTAGGAGGTGTTTGGAGGCAAAAGATGAGCAAAAGAGGTGCTTGAAGGCAAAGACTGAGGAAGAACAAGTTGGAATGTTGAAATAGTTGAGATGGTCGAAATTTCGGTCGAAACCTGTAACTTTTCCGAAATAATTGGATCTTTTCGGTGTCAAAATTTCGACAATTTCGACCGAGATTTCTTCTATGGCAGCTAGCACCTCCATCTTCCTTCTATGTGAATTCCCTACTCCCATTTGATCTCTTTTTGTCCTAGAAATCAAGAAGCACCATAATTCTCTGACCAGCGATCAACATGGAACCAAATTTCTACCAAGTTTGGCCCCATCCAGCCATTAACTTTCAACCCAAACCTTAGATATTTAAGTTCTTGAATTTCAGTATTTGAAATTTAACCATTGAAAATTGAACCAAACTTAGTGAGCGTCTCCTAGGAATCACAACCTAGTTTTGATCCATGTTTCAATGCAAATGGAGAATCCTAAGTGATGTCTAACTAAAAACATATACTAGAAAGGAAAAAAAACCCAATAGGTTAGGCCATAGGGTATGAACCAAATCAGCCCATGACTTTCATGGGTTAGGACTACTTAGGTGTATTAAAGTTAGCCCACATGTGATGATCTTCATGGGCTAGACCTAACCCAAGTTTAATCCTTGAGAATTTATCAAAGTCAATAAAAGGGACTGTATTTTGAAAATAAGGAATTCATTGTCAAAGGAGTTTTCTTTTGTCAAGAGTTAGGTAGTGATTGAGTCATTGTTAGGTGGGTGTTGGATAGTAGTTGGATGGTGTGTTTAATGTTTATATTTTTAGGATGTGTCTATACAAAGGGACTTATGTAAGATGGTGTATCACTCACTCATCATTTTAAATCAAAGTTGCTTTGTTAGACTTTCTTCTTTTTGGAGAAACCTTGTGTCTGATCAGGGTAGGTTGGTATTCAATCCAATTGATCCACCTTGCGATTTGAAGCCCGAGTTTAATGCTTATGTCTTTAGAATGGCTATATAAAGGGACTTAGGGTGGATCACTTACTTATCATTTGAAATCAAAGTTGCTTTGTTAGCCTTGTTTGATCAGACTAGGTTGGTGTTTGATCCAATCGATCCACCTTCCGGTGTGAAGCCTAGTGTTACTTTCTTGTTATCATTGTTTTGACAATTCCCTCAAATTGTTCCCTCACTTTTTTTGCTTGCTAACAAGTCTAGTTTAGTGACTATTTTTCTGTCTTGGTTAGTATTCAGATATTGCATCTACGTGATATCCGATCTCAAGGTATCCTTTTCATGTCCTAATCGAAATCTACAACCTAACTCCAATCTGATTCATAGTTCCCATACTTTGATCTATTCTGTCCGTGTATGTTATTTCATCATGATATCACTCTTTAAGTTTCAGTTTTGTTTACACCTGAATCCTGATTCATACATAGTCTTCTGTCAAATCTGAAACTCATTCCCTGGGAAAAGATCCTGTCTGGCTACTGTTTTGTTCATTCAAATACAGTACTACATTACTAATTCTCCCAAACCCTGAAAGAGCAAGTCTTCTCTAAATATTGCCATAATAAGACCACCTTTTTCAGCTGAAATCAAACTCAAAAGTTATCCAAACTTAACATGATTCTTCCATTTGAACCATTCCACACTAACTATTTCAAACACAACCCATTTATCCTATAACGCAATAGTTGTTACCCCAGAGACCGTAACCAAAATCAACTAGCCTGCCCTTACATGAATCTGATTCTTGTTGAAATATTTGCTGGTCCTCAATCATAAAACTGGATCAACTTGTTCACTAAATTCAGTTGGAGTTGTTGGTCATCTGTACCATCTGATTTTGATGCTTTGTTGACTATTCAATCACTACTACACTACCTAGTCAAATTGATCACACATTCTCAGGGTTGTTTTATATTTTTGCCAAATACTTCAGTGCTTCTTTCTTAGTCCAATGCTTTGGTGGTTTTCAATATCAGTAAGCTCACCAGCATTTCTTTTGTAGAGCATAGAGATGTCAGATATCATGATATTTGGTTGTGAATCTGTGATTCATGGATGGCCTGCTGTTCAATGTGTTCAGTTAGTGGTGTTTATTCTTTACATATGACTATGGTTTTTATATGCTACATAAGCCTACATTGTTAGGGATGCAATGGTGGTAAATTTTGAGGGAGGTAGTTATAGGCAAACTAAACAAAATGTGGTAAGAGTTTTTTATTAAGCTGTTGGATGTAGCTTCAATGGATTGAGGGCCAGCTAACCAGGATTTTATAATCGAACCAACTCAAATGGGTCTAAGAAAGGGTTTCTTGGAATTTCGCTTTGGGGTCTATCGGGTGCATATGGTGAAAATTCTAAATTTGTTCCTAGGATTTATGGTTGCGTTGAGAATCCAATGATATGATTGTAAGGGGGTTTTATAACCTCTAAGTTAGTTGGGTTCTATCATAACTGCTAGAGAAAATTTGCCAATGGGGTGGATCTTAGAGATGTGGGATGAGTTTCTAGTAATGGGGAACTGAGATCTACAATTGTTGGAATTGGTTGAAACTTGGAGGGGATATATGTAATGGTATAGGGATATGATCCTCTAAGTTTGGTTGGGTGTGGATTGCTAATTGGAAGATATGGGGTTTCTTCTAGGGGGTCTAGGGAGTTTGAACTAAAAAATATAGTTTATATTATTAAATTGGTTGGTCAGGATGGGGTCAAATTGGGATCTAAGGTTGCTAGGGTTAGGGGAAGATGGGCCTAAGGTTTTGGACAGATCTGATGGTTAAATTGGTGTAACATTTGGGTGTCTTGGAAAGCCTAAAAATTCAAGAAAATAATAAAAAGAAGGTGACAGGAAAAGGTTGATAGGATGCTGGCTGCTGCTTACATGGGCAGTCGAGCCCTGTTTTGAGCTATCAAAGAGCTGAGATGGACTGTGGAGGCTGAAATCTCAGCCAATTAAGGATCTTGCTCAACTTCATAAAGAACCTTCGATCTAATACTTTGAGTTTCCTTTCGATGGGCTGAGAACATCATTCTAAGTAAAAACAGTAAAGAGAACTAGAGAATAGGCAGCAAAGTTGAGAATGTACTTTATTCTTCTCTCTCAGGGGTAGAAATAGGCTAAATGCTTTTTAACTCATAACAGAAATAGGAAAGACACTTAAAACTGAAATAAAACATAAAAAAAATAAAAATTCTTTCCTTGTAACTTAAGTCGGAAAGAATTGAGAAACCAATTAATGATACTATTTTGGTAATTAAGCTAGGTGCGCCATTACAGGCCCATTAAGGATCTATTTGATTTTAAAACTCAAAGACTGTGGGGCCCATGACCTAGGTAACCCAATTCTAGGCGTATTTTATTAAAAATAAGCCAAATAGGTGCTGATCCTATGTCACTGTTAGTATTTGTACTGCGAAATGTTACTACTAGTCTCATTTCCTGCCCTGTTTGGTATATGTGTCAAGGGCTTATTATATGAGACTGCGTCAACCATTTCACTTTGTCTAGCAGCAGGAGCTGTGACAGCTTCAGCAGCTTGTAGGCTATTATTAAGATCAGTAAAGGTTGTGTCTTATAAATACAGCCCACAAATATTGGAATCTAGATTAGGGAGGCAAAATGATGACAATTATCAGCGTAAGGTTAAATCCGGCTTGATTTGCTTGATACATACCGGAGAACATTGCTGGTCGTAGAGATCTACTTCTTTTGCCCTCGATGCTCTCTGTCACCAATTCATGGAGGTTTTTGGAGGATGGGAAGGAAAAATACCGAACAGGAATGTAACAAGTCATTGAGCTCCACAAGTTGAATCCTGCAAAGCTGACATCGACAGAGATGCAGAACTTTACAAGACGCTTCTTCACCTCCTTTTTGCTGGGGAAAACATGAGATGAAAGCCCATATTATGGCTTCTATGGATTTGAAATATTATAAATTTTCAGTTATGCTCTCCTTATAGTTTTTTTTTTCCTTTTTTGGGGCCAAATTTCTTTATTGGTTTATTTGTGTATTTATGTGCGTGAAGTGTACTTTTTTAGATGGGGAAACTGGGGAGTATAGGTGAAATTTGACCCTCACCTTCAAACCCAATCAAATGAATTTAAGGCAGATTGGAAAGTTGATAGTGGTGAGCCTCATCTTTGATTGGAGAAGCAGACTTTGTGGTTCAGGCCTATTTAGTAACTGCACTGTCCATGGAAAGGTCTGGGTGTGTTGAATTAATTTGAGATTAAAGAAGGCTTATAAGGACATAGTAAATACACACAATAATCTTTCACTAAACTTGGTTATGGTGAGGATGGACTGAAGATTTGGATGTTTTGTGATCCTGGCCTATGAGTAACAAAACTTGTTCATGGAAAGGTCCATTTTGGAATTAATTTGAGATTAGGGAAGGTATAACTACGGTGAATATTTGTTATTGACTTGCATTCATTAAGCTACTGTAGTAATTATGTGAATGTTCTCAAGGAACTAGTGGAACGATGAAGGGGTCTTTACATGAAGATCAATGCCCCGTGGTTGCCATTCACTTGAAGTGAAAGTGCTGAGCACATCAGCTATTTTTGCCATTTTTTGGCCTGCATGGTATCTTGTTTACATAATTTTTGTCAATGCTGGTCACAGTTAGGTTTTGCTTATCTCTCCGTCCCTTTCTCTCCCTTCAGAGAAAAAAGAAAAGTAAAAGAAAAAGGTCTTGCTCTTTTTACTCATGCCTTGACATGTATTTTCGTTCAGAGTTTATACAGGCTGTAAAGTTTGATGTCTAGAAATATTGGAAATAAGGCTTCTTTTATGGGTTTTTTCATTAACCAGAACATCTAGAAGTTTGATGTTGGAAATCTTGGAAGTAATCGTCTTTGCTGATTCTTCTAGTAATCCCTTTTTTATTCTTTTTTTTTTTTTTTTTATATAATTTATTATTATGATGCTTTCTGTTGATATTTTATATTTTGGATTGTTAATGTTGCATTGGAATAAAGTAATAGTAATAGTGGCAACAAGACTTCGGTTTTACGTTTGAAATTGCTTATAGTTTAACCTATTTCTTTTGTAGTTGCCTAAATGGTCTAATTTTGAAGTTTTTCCCACAGCATAAGGACCTCTCGTGTTCTCGGACCAGTCGTCCCAGTCAGAAGACCCTTAAAGATCATAGCTTTTCAAGGCAGCGCTCAGAACAATGATACAGGAAGATCAAGTGGATATAAATTGCCAAAGGATTCTGTTAAACTCTCATATGTACCAAATGAGGGTGAAGAAGCTACAACAGAATCTCTAAATATTCAGAATGTCTATGCTTCAGAACGAGATGAGACGTCACTAGGATCAGTAGCTATTCAGAAGTTATTTAAGAAGTGGTTGACGATTTTGCGCACACAATCTTCTAGTGCAGAAACTAATGGAGCTTTGGGTGAGAAACCATCTGAGAGTAAAATTTCGGAGCATCAAAGTGATGACCAGAAGCAGGTAACATTGAAGATCATGAAGGCAGCTTGGTGTTACTTTCTGGGTCTGGATGCAAAGATAAAGATTCCGCTACTGATATTGTGAGTTTACTATGACAGCTTAGGAACAGTTTTTTTTTGCTTTATATTTGAGGAGTTTGCTACCATTTGGGCACCATTGGATAGGCTTTTTCTATCTGATTGAAGGTTCAGATCAATATCTTTTAATTTCCAATTGGCCAGAGGTTCCTATTAGTCAATGACTTTATAGGAAAGTGAAACCAGTATATTCTGAATTCTGCATATTTCAGCATGTGCTTCTCCTGCATGCCTTTTCTTTTCTTTTCTTTTCTCTCGTTCTTTTTTTTTTTTTTTGGCTTTTAATTATAACTTAGATTTTTTAAAACCTATACATTATGATGTACAGAAACCTGAATATTTGCTGATTAATCTATCATGTTTGCAGCATACCATGGTACCTGGCAGTTAATATTGTTTATGGTCCTAGTGTCTCAAAGGAGTTACGACCTCTGTGGGTCTTTGGACCAGTGATCATGGCTCTCTACATTAAAATGCTACAGGGACTCTGTGCTCTCTATGTCTTCACTTTCAAGCAGACGGTGCTTGTGGTGAAAAATTTGCCAACCTTCCTTCTACTGGCTTACAACTATATGGCCCAAGGGAAGCTCAAGGAAGACTTGCGAGCCCATTTCTGGCAGCCTGTGCTTGACTTTAAAAATTTAGACTATAAGGCATTATCCAAGAGGAAACTGAAAGAGTTTGAAGAGTGGGCAACAGAGAAGTACCTGGATTATGTGGAGTCAGTGTGGCCATTCTATTGCAGAACAATCAGGTTTCTAAAGAAGGCTAATTTCATTTAGGTAGTGAGACTGTTTTGTGGGATAAGCAATCAGGTTCTGGAACAGCAATCATCCTCAGATTGTGCGATTTTAATTTCAAGGTTTACTTTTCGCTTAACAGAAGGGAATGAAGGAGGTCTTATCAACCGATTCTTTTTCAGAAAAAAATGTTGAGGTGTTCCAGAGTGAAGATGGAGTTTGGTGCATCAAATCTGGAGCTTTGTTTTAGATTTTGGTGGTTGAGAGGGGTATTGGAGAGTGGAAGTATTAGAACTGCCCATTCGGGTACGTTAAAACTTCTAAAGCAATGTTGTTTTTATCTTCCACATGGCTATTTTATTATTATTATTATCTGAATATTATTCTTCATTCCTCTGGTAAATTTCCTGGTGTTGTGGGCATTGTATACTTAAGCTTTCTGTCTCTGGTTAACAACAGCTACTTTGATCAGTATTGGCCTCTATTGATACAGATACAAATCGGCCGGTATGATGCTGATTTCTCCATGCTTGGGTGAGGCGAAGCCCAAACAAGCCAGAAATTTTGTTCCACTTTACCAAAACTACTGGGCCATCAGAGATCTGATGTGTTTCTCTGTCTTAAGATTCCTTTTGAACATTTTCTTCCTTAGCAGAATACTATTGCATTATCCTTTATCCTTCAATCAAATGAGAAATTTTCACATGGAGATGTCAATTATTGTGGTAGTTGAAAATGTTTGATGCTTCACATTCAGTGATTGACCATTCTACCTTTGATCCCAATCCACTTTACATCATCAATGGGCTCAAATCTGTTCATCATCAATCTTTACAATGAACTCCATTTCCAAAGTGTTCTATTCTTTTTCTTTGAGAATCCACAGAATACTCCCAACAGTTGCAACCATTTTTTGTTAGGCAGTAAGTTTGCCCGCTGGTTGCAGTTAACAACAGGCAGCATTATTTATTTATTTATTTTTTTTGTTGCCAACCCCGGTTCCAAGGCTTTGCCTTGACTAATCCGGTGTTCAACCCGGGTCGCACACCTGGCTTTGGTGGTTGAGTCTTTCAGCAGGGATTTTTTGCATCCACAAGTTTCGATACCGGAACCTTGCTTAAGCGAACCAAGCTGCTTATCACTTGGACCAACCCCGTTGGTTACAGACAGCATTATTTAACCCTAGAAGAATCATGTTTAGAGGTTGAGGCTATGCAGCTTGCTGAGAGAGATTTCCTCCAAAAGATACAGCATAAAACAGAGGTGAAATCTATATCTGTGCTGGGAGGAAATCCGTGCCAATGGTTCCTCCCTCCTATCTCCTTTGCTCCCTTGGTAGCTTAGATAACTCCGAACCATTCCAAATCATATTTCAGATGTGTCATGCTGGTTATTGATTATCTTTCATTCCAAATTATTTCTTGGTTATGTTGTATTCCCCCCAGTTGTTGGTGTAATAAATTTGCATCAATGCATTTCTACTTGTAGCTGAAATTAGTGTCAGATATTGTTGTGAAGATGTATAGAGCCTCCTCTACTGAGGAAACCTTGGCTGAAATTGACAGACACCCAATGAAAAGTACTATTTTGGCATGACCTAATTGTAGATTAATCTTGGAACAGATGACACCCTACCCTGGGCCTACCCTCACCTCCCCATGTGAGTAGGTATATATTTTGCAACACCAGTTGCGGAATTTTATTAGGTCCATTTCTCTCTGGACGAAGGACACTTTTCCGTCAGTCCCACCGGTTGTGTTCAAAGTTCATCAATATCTCGCAATCTTGGGCAAACGATAAATGGAGGCTAGGGGCACGGAGGCAGATGTAAGGGTGTCAATGGGCCGGTTTGTTATCGGTTGTAGACCCCAAGATGTCAAATTGAAGAACTGTGAAGTTGATTAAATGGTTATGAAACTAGGATCTGATGTCATTTAAGAGTGGATAGTTTCAGGTCAGGTTGCATGGGAAAATGGGTCCCTGGACCCTGCTTGTACAGAATCATTCAAATTGGTCCATGGTTTTTTCTTTTTCTTTTTCCTTTCAGGTCAGGTTCAAGCTCATTGAACTGTTCTAAGCATGCAAAGTCAACAATTAAATATGTACAAGATTTCTTAGTGTACTTAGACTAAAAGAAAACCATATCATCAGAGGAAGGAGGGTGTAAACTAGAATGTAAACTAAGTAAACCTTTGTAATCATTTCACTTCGAAATCTATTTGGAGATTTCTGGATTTCATCACATCTTATGAGGACTTTGAGTCATTAACATGTCTACTTCCTTATAACAGGAGGTTATGAGAAGCTTTCGGTTACCCAAAAAAAGTTTATGAGAAGCTTTCATCCAAAGAAAAGAGAAAATTTTACAAGAAGTGTTCCACCTGTGTTTTTCTGTTGTGCATCTGTCATTAGATATTTTGACTATATGGGAAATGGAGAGTTGTAACTAAAGTCTTGTTTGTTTGTGAAGCCCACCACACTTTCCCACACCTGACTTTTTTCCCTTTTTCCTGACGTAGAAATTGCATGTTGTGGGAACCACTTGAAAGTTTCCAGTTGCTCAAATCAAGAACGGTGGCCCGTGAATAAAAGCTTGTGGCTTTTTCCTTAATCAATCAGCCACAGCAAAAACAGTTACCCATCCTTCCATGTCAACAGTTCAAATTCCTAATCCTCCAAAAAACGCATGACCATTATCTGTTTTGAACACTTCTTTTTTAAGTATGTTGAAAGGACAACAGTCAAGAAAGAAAAGTTAATCCACCAGGAAATGAGAACTGATTGTGCACATCTCCTCTGATCAATTTTCTTATGTGTCTTGAATTCATTGTATCCCCTTCTTGTTTAGAACCTCAGAAGGAAAGTTTTTGAGATTTCTGATGATAGTAGAGAAAGCCCCATTGTTGATCTCGTCGAGGGTATGTGGGCAAAATCCTCATGGTCCCTTCTAATGAATTCAGTTCATTGGAGGATGACTTAGGGGTTGTATGGTGACATTTTTATTCTATTTCTTTGCTTTTAGGTTTCACTGTTTCTCAATGTTCCTTGGGTTGAAACCATTAATGGTTATAAGGAAAAACAATTGAAGTAAGAAAAAAACTTTTGAGTTTTAGGGTTCCAAAATTAGAGGCTGTCCTTTGATGTCGAAAAGATAAGGATGCCCTCCACTTTTTCAAGAGAATATCTTTTTTTTCTTCTTTTTTGAGTGTTGATTCTTTCAAAAATGAGGAAAAAATTACGAGAAATATGCCTGATTACACGGGTCGTGCTTGGGTCCTGCGCATTTATTAAGCCATACAATTTTGACGATAGGATCAAAATTTAGAATATAACAGACGAAATTTCGGCTTGATGGTCATGTGCATTAATTCAAGCTTTTTCACTGATTACACATTGTTTAAAAAGCTATATAAAAAATAAATGAAAAAAAAAAAAACACAAAAACAAAAACAAGAAACAAGAAAAAGAAGTAGTGTTCAACAACCCTTTACATGTTTTACCATTTCCCTTGAAGTACAAGTGAGGACTAGGGTTTTTGACCTATAATTCTAGGCAACAACTTGCAAGTTGCAACACCGTGGTTGTTGTTGGTGTCAAAAGATCTGCAAAATGGAACTTATGTGATGAAAATATTTTTAATTTTTTGTAAACAACTAAAATCCTTGTCGACATATTTCTCAGCTTGAATATGAAAGCTTAAGATTTCTTGCTGTTCGCCACCTCTCATTGTTTAGTCTCCTATATATTATTGATTCACATGATCGATACAGCTGATGTGATAGAAAGAGGACCACCACCGTGTATGTTGTTCTACTGTCTTTTCTTAGTCATGGCCTCTTAGGCTGTTGAAAAGCTCTCTTGCCTTACCAAAAAAAAAATTAAAAAGGAGAACTAGTGTTATCATTCTTCATGCATGTGATTGCTTAATGTGGTTAGGTTTTTGTTACATAAAATAAATAGCACTTTGGTAGTACCTACAAATCATAATGTGACTGGTTAGATTCAAACATAGAATCTATTATCTCCTTTTGGAATTGGAAACTTTTTTCAGTAGGGGTCGGACTATTACATATACCATCAGGGAGAGTCAAACTTATAATCTCTTTACTAAGAGTGATGGTTATTATCAATTAAGCAACTTTCCATTTAGGCTTTCAAATTGTTGTCTTGTCTTCTACTTTGATCTAATACGGTGTTTAATGTCTCAACATTTCAAGACATGAGATCAAGGATACATGGTATATATTCTAAACAATTAAATTTGAGAAAAAAAATACTAGACATGATCAAATAGTCATCTTCAACACCTCTTGCAATCGATGCTGACTAACCCAGGACCTTCCCATGGGAGGGCGGGTCTTTAACCACTTGACTAACCCATCATTGGCGACTTCCTTAGATTTACTATCTCTATATAGGAGACTGTTATCATTGTACAAGAAGCAAATCTACAAAACAAGAGTAATTCTATAATTAGGGTTTACATTTTCTTCTTTAAATGCAAAATACCACCAGATGTATACATGGGGGCAATATCAAGACCTTTATAGGCCTCAATATGTGAAATCTATATTCATTGTCACATAAATCTATGTGGGCAGAGTTAAAATTCAAATTTTTTAAATTTGAAGAGAGATTGAGAGAAATATTGATCATTATATGATCATGTCTGTCTTATTATGTCTTCTATATCCATTCTATCCATTGAAATAGAATCCCACGGTCAGGATTCTAAATTCACACATCATCAAATGATTGGGATAAGAATCTTCCACGTGGGCCAATGGGCTTTCTTTCTTCCTTGATTGACGCAAGCCTTGTCCATCAATCAGGAAACAGAGAACTTCAATCATGCCACTGAAAGAGAGAAAAATCCACCAATCTTAACCAAACCCAATTGTCCCATTTTGAATTTGTTCACTCTTCCAGCCTTGCAGTCAAGGAAATCATGACCGTTGATGTTGGAAAAAAATAATAATTCAAATGATGATGCCCCACATGGGCCCACAAAATCCTTCACTCTTTATCTTCTACAGTTGCATGCCTCTTCTCTTCCCTATTTGGAAACTTTCATCTCAGTTAATGACAAAAATATTATCTTAAGTGAGTGATTAGTGGAAGGGTGATTATATGGGTGCTTCACCTTTGATAGTTTATCTATGTGGACCGTTTGATTGGTATTGTGATTCATCATTAAGCCTACTACACCTAACAAATGATTGTGTCCATGGAATTGGATGGCTAGGCTTCATTGAATCAGATGGTCAGATGTTCATCATTGGAATAATTGTTTTAAGGTCATGCTTCATAAAAGATGTCCGAGCCATTCATTGAAGGGTTTATGGTTTGTAGATTTTGAGTTGTAAAGTATTTGATCAACATTGTTTTGATTCATTGAATGCTCTAAGTAGAGGGTTTTATTTTATTTTATTTTATTTTTTTTTTTATTTTTTGTTGCCAACCCCGGTTTTCAAGGCTTTGCTCTGACTAATCCGGTGTAATATTAGTTGCTTTTTTTTTTTGTGGGTAAAACCTGTGTGTTTTTTTTAAGTAGAAAATATCTATCCTCACCAAGAGTAAAACAGTCATTTCTGCGATAGAGATGATAGAGGATAACACTACCCAGATGTTGTCGATCCTTCTATTACACAATCAGGATGAAAGCCCACCTCAGAAACACAGACAAGAGAATTCCGGTCTCTTAAATATATGATGGTAGGGTCCATAAACTCAAGGGATGGGAGAGGGGGAAGGTGTGAGGGCCAGTCCTTCGAACCAAAAGCTCCTTGATCTTATTGCCAATAATGTGCTAAAAACACATCCACATGTGTTTCTATCATATAAATACAAATGTGTCCAACTAATTTCTACCCAAAAAAAAAAGACTTGTCCATGTTGATGCTCTTGCATAGTTTCTTGTTGATCTCGCATTGATCTAGAGACTATACCAACTAAGCAACAATACCTTTGATGTTATTTGGTTATAAAATTTTCTCTTTTAATTCAGTCTCCAATATGAATCCAATGTATTACTTATTTCTAATGAGAAAATAAGCCCTTTTTTTTTTTGTATCTAAGGTTTATCCAGGACCAGCTTGCGCGCACCTCAATTACATCCTCACGGGGGAGCTTTGTCGTCTGCAATGGTTGAACCCATGACTTCTCCACTGAGAAATATGAATCTTACCACTCTACCAACCATACATTAACGGAAAATAAACTTTTCATTACTAAAAACATATAGAGAGGTCAATAGGGGCTACATTGTGCCACTTTATAGTTCTAGGGTGATTCAGAACATTCACAGCGTGAGCAAACCACCTCCACTAGACTTTTAAAGGGGTAAATCGTACATAAAGTAGTCCTATCCATTCTTTTTTTGGGGTAACCCTACTCCTACCCATTCTAACCAAGTATAAAAAAAATAATGTTCAATGGCCATGTAACATGTCTTGGTTTAGGTAAAAGATCAAGAATGGCTTGTTGCTTGCTAGAGATTTGTAAATCACTAAGTTAATTCTATATTTGAACTGCAAGAGTGTGATTAATCCTAACAATGGTAGTAGCCACTCTTTGGATTGGACTGAAATTCTAATACTTAAGAACTCCTTTAATTTAGTTTTTTTTTAGATTTGTTAGTAGAGATTGTAATATTTATGCAGATTAAATAGTCCGTAGGGCCAAAACTTTTAACTTATTTAGGGTTTGGTGGAACTGTCCACCCTTGTTTTTGTTGGACCATTAATTTGTTGTCTCCCGGGTTGTTTCCTTCGACAGTCCAATATGAATTTTCTTTTAGACGAAAAAAAAGGTAAAAAATGAAGGACCACTTATTCCTAGTTACTTCCAATCAATACTGTAAAATATTCATCTCAATGGGCTGAAGGATTACAATTTCGTTTGATCAAATATTTCTCCAACCTACTCCATGATACATCTTATTGTATTGAAAATAGTGGATTAAGAAGTTATAAACTGTAACCTTCTTTGAATAATTTTTTTTCTTATTTTAGAAGTTTTGAATTGGGATTGAAAAAATTGATACTACTTAGCATTATTTTATTTTATTTTATTTTTCATTTTTAAGTTGCTTATTATTCAAGTAGACCTGCAATAACTTGAAAATATATTGAAAACTTTTTCATCCCCACTCTGTCTGTCCTCTTTTTAGGGCTGTAAAGCTCTACCTTTAAATATAAAAGGATTAGGTTTTAAGAAAAGGTGTATGACAGGCAAGAAATTTCCAAAATGAAGGGATGAGATTCTTACACAAACCTTTTGGAGAGAGTTATAATAATAGTCCTTCACCATAGAAAACTGATGGTACACCATCAATCCAAACCATCAATGTGTATTAGAAACCCAAATCAGATGGAGATTCTATATTGATGGTCTATGATCAATAACAACACCAACAACCATACTACACAGTGACAATTTAGTTTCTCTAGTTTAAAATGCAGAGGAGAATGGGAATGATAGGAACCTGTGACTCTAAAAAGTAATAGCAGGAATTTAAAGGTCATGAATTTTGAATCTTAGACGCTCTAAACCTCTGTAACGTTCAAAAACAAATTAGAACCCTCGTGATTCATCAAACGGTCACAAAAACCCATGTGAGTAAATTAAAATCTGGATAACGTAAATTTCAATATTTTTTAAATTAAAATTGGGAGAGAGAGAGAGAGCTGTTTCTTATCTTTGATATATAAATAGGGAGCTCTGTACCTCTTTCTCACTGTGTTTCCATCATCATACCTTCCACCCTAAGCGAAGGAACAAACATAGAAGTTCCCTTTTACAGCTTTCCAACTTCCAGTAGAGTTCTCAACTGCCAGAACCCATTAACAGGTTAGAGATCCCGTATATTTTTCAGCAGTTTTCTCAAGATGGACCATAACCCACTTCCAAAAATGCTGAATCTGATATGGGTTTTCAAGCTTGCCTTCATTTTTCAATCCTCTGTTCTATTTCCAGAAACCCTGACTCAGACGGTTGCACAAACCCCAGTTTGTTCAGAGACAGACAGAGGTGAGCTTCTCGCATTCAAAGGCAAGATTTTGAAGGACACAACAGATATTCTCTCTTCGTGGATTGGTAAAGATTGCTGTGGAGGAGATTGGGAGGGCATTCAGTGTAATCCTTCAGGGAGGGTGATTGGCTTGGTGCTGCAGGGACCTGCTGACAGAGAACCTGGTATCTATATGAAGGGCACATTGTCTCCTTCTCTTGGTAATCTTCAGTTCTTGGAGACATTGGTGATAAGTGGGATGAAACAGATTCAGGGTCCCATTCCAGAGAGCATCTCAAAGTTAACCCACCTCACCCAACTTGTTCTTGAAGGTAACAGCCTTGAAGGTTCCATTCTTCCAAGTCTTGGGCAACTGCCTTCTCTGAAGACACTCTCTCTGAGTGGAAACCATTTGAGAGGACTGATTCCTCCAAGCCTCGGGAACCTCAGAAACCTCATCCAGGTGAATTTTGGTAAGA
Source organism: Hakea prostrata (assembly GCF_041222555.1). Lineage (NCBI taxonomy): Eukaryota > Viridiplantae > Streptophyta > Magnoliopsida > Proteales > Proteaceae > Hakea > Hakea prostrata. Next base: position 21,576,931 of record NC_142605.1, on the reverse strand, counting down.
ATTTCCTGACAGGCCCAATCCCACCGACCCTCAGAAACATCAACAGTTTGATGAACCTGGATCTTAGCTACAACCTTCTGTCTGGCCAAATTCCTGATTTTTTCGGACAGTTTCATAATCTGACCTCTATAGACCTTTCAAATAACAAATTCTCGGGCCAGATACCCAATTCCCTTTGCACCTTGCCCAGTCTCATGGATATTTCTCTGAGCCATAACCTGCTCACAGGAAGAATCCCAGATCAAATTGGGAACATTAAATCTCTTAACACCCTTTCTCTGAGCGATAATCAGCTCACTGGTCAAATTCCACCGTCAGCTTCTAGGCTACAAAAACTTTGGCAACTCAACCTGTCAAGAAATGGGCTTTCAGATCCTTTACCAAGAATTCTTCCAAATGGCATTCCATCTCTACTGTCAATAGACTTGTCCTACAACAAATTCCACTTGACAAATGTTCCTGACTGGATTAGAAATAAACCCCTCACAGAGGTGCACCTTGCTGGCTGTAACCTTAAAGGCCTCTTACCAAACTTCCAAATGCCAGATTCTTTGGCATCAGTAGACCTCTCTGATAATTTCTTCACAGGTGGGATTTCAAAGTTCTTCACAAACATGTCAAGCCTGCAGAAAATCAAGCTTTCAAACAACCGGCTGAAGTATGATGTTTCAGAGATTCCATTAACAGAAGGGCTTTCCACCCTTGACATCAGCTCAAATCAGTTTTATGGATCACTACCAAGGCTATTGCAGAACAAGTCAAGCAGCTTTGTAGAGTTCATCGACATTTCCAGAAATCAAATTACAGGTGAGATTCCCGAGTTCAGCGAAGGTTCAACTTTGAAAGTGCTTAATTTGTCAAGCAACAGGATCACAGGCATATTTCCAAGTTCAATATCAAACCTCCTTGAACTTGAGAGATTGGATATTTCAAGAAACCAGATACAGGGCACCATCCCAACAAGTTTAGGGAGCCTACTGAAATTGCAATGGCTGGACTTGTCTTTCAATGCACTGACAGGCAAAATACCAGATAGCTTGCTTGGCCTAAAAAGCATCAGGCATGTAAACTTCAGGATAAACAGGCTGTGCGGAGAGATTCCCCAAGGAAGACCCTTCAACATATTCCCTGTGGCTGCTTATGCCCATAATCAATGCTTATGTGGCAAGCCTTTGCCCCCTTGTAGAACAAAGAATTTAGGTGTAGAGGGTCAGTAAATGCTGACCCTGCTACCAGTGGCAGGCAACATTGCTGCCTTGTGCGTTGCTAGCAACTTCAGAGGAGAGGAGGAATTGTTTCTACTTAGAAACAATACAAACACATTCTTTTCTTTTCTTTTATTCAACTTGCATCTTAATGTCATTAGTTTGAAATGGAACATATTGGAAATTAATTTAGTTTCTATTTGAACTCAGTACAGTTTCAAATCTAAGTTGCTGATTCAGACAATTGACTTTCAGTTTTATATGGTAGAGGACACATGGATTCTTTCACAATTCATGAACTGTTGAAACTTGGAAGTCTAATCAACAAAACACAGCTCACTACTCCAAACCTACATTAGCATTTACAAAGGACAGCGAAGCCTATCCATATGGTGCCCAGGATTATGCTCAAAATCTTCTACTCTTCTTGCTCTGAACCTGCATCCCCCTGTTCCTCTTGCACCTCTTCCTCTTGCTCCTCCTCTTGCTTCTCTTCTTCCTGTAACAGGCAATCAAATAAACAAGACGCCAAAGAAACATACAAAATCTTTTGCTCAATAAAATTCCAAAACTAGTTGAAACAGTGATAACAGAACAAAACAGAACCAACAAGGAAAATTACCTTGAAGGTTTCCTTAGTCTTTTCATAATCTTCCTTGAGCTCTTGTGCCCTATCAATGTAAGGCTTCTTCTCCTGAAGAAGCAATGAACCATGAAAACGTTAAGAATTCAGGCAAAACAACAGAAAGAAATATAGCACATAAAGGAGGATATGATTATTTACTCACATCATCAGTCATAGATTTCCATTTAGCTCCACCTTCTTTTGCAACCTTTGTTATTTGAGTTTACAACAAATGTCAGTAAGTTAAAAGCAGAAATCCACAAAACAAACACATAAACAAGGAAACGAACATTTGAATTAAGTAATAAATAGATAAATCTTACCAATTTAACGTCATTTCCATTTGGGTTCTCTTCCTTGAATGATTTTCTAAAGTCATCCCTGTAACCAAACTATACTGTTAAAAGCCATCAAAATCAATAGGACAGAGACAGTGACAGGGAAAAGGATAGAGACATACAAAAAAACGAAGAAGGCAGTACGAGGGCGCTTAGGAGCATTTGGGTCTTTTACTTTCTTCCCAGATTTGTTCTTCTTTCCCTTTGATTCAGACGACACAGATTTCCTCTTCTTTTCTGCTGGCTTCTTCACTTCTGTAGCTTTTTCTATGACATGCGCCTCTGAAGGAAACGAGAAAGCCAATCAGAATAAGATCAAATTGTAGAAAAATGTTAGCAAATACACCAACCCATCGATAGACAGAGCAAACATATAATAGGCAAACATAGACATGCCTAACTTCATCTTGATTCTTGACTCAATGCTACAATCGTGCATGTCAATAAGCACCACCGGAACATCTTTGTTACACTCCTCACTGCAAATCACAAAAAGGCAATGAATTTCAAAGTGTCACAAAGTAGAAAAAGGATACCCAGAGTACCCACTAACCGCAAGCGATTCTGAAGGAACAAAACCAATGATACTAGAGCTGAAGCTTTAAAGCTTCAGAAAATGGTAATGACAAACCTATGTTCACCCCCCTCCCCCGGGGGAAAACCTCAATAACCGATGGGAACCCTAAAATGATTATTGAGCAAAACCCATTTGAAGCCGCAAAGGATCTGAAGAAAAATGTAAAATACCATCTGGTGAAAGCGCTTCCATCCTTGGCACGCTTCATCACATTTGCGTCGACTTCGACCCTCTTTCCTCCTTTAGAAGGGATTGATTTCGTTGTGGAACCAGCCATTTCCTCTCTTTGACAAACACAGATAGATGGACGAAGGGGTTGAGAGGAACACAGACAAGAGAGACCGTATTTCAAACACAAAACACAGGCGACCAATTAAGAAGGAGAGAAAAGAAGAAAATTAAGCTTCGTGTTTAGCGCCAAATGCCAAATATGAATAGCGCGAAATATTCGAATTCCTTTGTCACGGATCAATGACTTGGAGCGTTAATAGCCGTAGTTTTCAATTGCTTGAACGATGCAGATCTTGTTGATTTCGTTGGTCTTGTTTGGCTTTCCCGCTAAAAGTTTTGGTTTTGGCGCCAGAGCTCTCCACTCATGACGATTGACGACTGGGTTGACCGGGCTAGGACCGGTTCTTGAAATATTTTTTGTATGTAAGATTGAATATTTATGCCTTAATATGGTTTCGACCTTATTCTCTCTCGATTTTTCCAATTTTCAAGAACTATATATAGCATCGTAGGTTCAACAACAAATATATCAGTCATTTCTATCTTACAGCAATTCTAATGTATTTGCACTGCAACATATGCCGGATAATTTGTGTGGGATGAGCAGAAACTGCGTGATATGAGTTTCTTTAATAGTAATATGTACGAGTTGCCTGGGGAGACTCATGTTCATCAATTAACCCCGAGGATGGGTTGCTTGAACAATAACCTACAAGGGAGAGACCCATGCCGGGAGACTTATGTTCGAATATGGATAAAATCTGATCCAACTCTCTGTTGGCTACGGGATTTGGTTCTAAACTACTTTCAAAATCAAAAGAAAATTTAAAAAATTCCTAAGAACAAGATCTATAAATAAAAAACATTTACAAACTCAAATCAAATCGAAAACCTAACGAATCATTAGTATGTCTTCTCCGAAATTTATCTAGAAAGAAAAGGTAGAATAGAATGATTGTGAGATTACTCCAGAGCAATAACTAAGATAGAGTTTAGGTCTCTTTTTTATTAGAAATCTCTCCACAAGGATCCATTAATGGCGAAGAATCCAAAGGAGATAACTAGAAGGAGAAGAACATACTAAACTTAGAAAAACTCAGTGGGTGAACAGAAGGCTCTCCATATGATTTCTGCAATATTTTCCCTCATTGCCACAAACTCTCTAATGTTCTCTGACGGCTTAGGAGTGAAATAACACGTTTTAGGTCGAATAAATCATTAAATAGGGGTCTGAAACGCGAAAAATTCCAAAACAACTATTTTCACTTGCATGCACTAATATGTGTCGTCCGGGGAGACCCATACCCAATCAACCTTGACCCCTGAAATTTCTCCAAGAGCAATTTCGATGGTGGTTTGTCCTTTGGCTCTTTTTCAACACTAACCCACACTTGGGGGGGGGTCTTAACTGATCTCTAGGACCTTCCAAATGTACTATCAATAAGTGTTCGAGTAAGATCTTCTTCCAAACTTCCATGAAACTCCCGCTTCAGTAACATCACCATCCACCTTCATTAATTTAGGTTCAAATCCAATGGTCTCTAATTCTCGGACCTACAATATGAATTTTTGGATTAAGATCATAAGGGATTTCATAGTAGATGATGAGATGTTATTTTAGTTTCTTAAAATTATTGTATCAAGTTATCAACTTTATCCTAGTCACAATTACGCTCAATGGTTGTCTTTGATGCATGGGGTGACCAACAAGTTAGCCCTGATAAGCACATGATGATACAAGAATCCAAACAAGTTCTAGGTAGTATAAAAAATAGATGGTTATAAGTCCCAAACATGTTCAAGTTATTAAAAAATGGATGGTGAAGTTCAATTTTTGCTAAATCAGAATGTTTCGATGGTCATTCTAAGTCCCCAATACATTCAAATGATCATAAGAGTGTTTTTTTTGGGTGGGTGGGGGGGGGGGTAATAGGTAATTTTATTTACATGGAGCCAAGGACATGGCTTAGCTAAGCTCTAATAAGTAATAACCACTCAGAGGAAGTAGGCCATTTTGTTGGGTTCTCAACTGAGAATGTCTTCCTAGCTAAGAAGCCCACTATAACATTAGACTTCCTAGGAATGTAGTAGGCTTTAAAGCCTAAAAACTTAGAGGCTAGAATGCCAAAGTCGTGCACAATTGGAAGGATTTGAAAGGAGAGGGGGGGGGGGTAGGGGGAGGATTAGAATTGTTTTGTATATATTTTATCAGTTGCATACAATCAGATTCAAATGCAAATCCCTTGGCCAAAGCATGAAGGAGACTTTTAGATTCCTACCAAAAAAAAAAAGAGAGGAGACCTTTAGATTTGTTATAAGTAGATAGCGTTTGTAGGATTGTATTGTACTCTTCATATTCTTCCTAGTAAAATCATTAGGTAGCCTAGTCATTCTTTATTTCGCTTAACTATTGTTAAGTATTCTTGGAGACCACTCCATGCGTACCACGATTTACTTGCTCAGGAGGAGCTTTATATTAATACCATCGAGTGGGTGCACGAACCCAAGACCTCCCCTAGGAAAGTTGGGTCTTTTAACCCCTTTAACATACCACCTTTGGTGACATTCTCGAAAGTTATTCATCCTAAATTCGAAGACGAGCTGCTCAGGAATGTTTGAAAAGACTGCCTAAGGATCTATTGAAAAGAACTGCCTGAAAGAAGGAAAAAAATCCAACCTCTAGCTTTCTCATCTCAGGAATGTTTTCGGGTAATCTTGCAAGAAAACTGGGACAACTCTACCACCCAAACCTTGCTCAATCTCTAACTGCTTTCTCCAACATTACCGAACTAAAACGAGTTCATGCCCACATCATAATCGTTGGCCTTGCACACGACATCTTCTCCAATATCAGACTCGTAGCTTTCGCTGCCATTTCTGAATTTGGTGATCTCAATTACGCTAGAACGCTCTTTGACCATGTCGAACACCCTACCCTTTTCATGTACAATTCCATGATAAGAGGCTACTCTCAAAGCACCCAACCCCTCAAAGCAGTCCAGCTCTATACTCGCATGCTCCATGCTCACATCTCTCCTGACAAATTCACATTCCCTTTCTTGTTCCGGTCTTGTTCGATCTCATCCTTGCTTGTTCCTGGGCAACAATTACATGCCCACGCTTCAAAATTTGGAATCGGGTCTGATGTATTTGTTCTAAATAACATGATCAGCATGTATTGTAGTTGTGGGGAGCTGAGTAATGCCTGGCAATTATTTGAAGAAAACCGTACTATAGTTGATGTTGTTTCTTGGACTACTTTGGTTACTGGGTATTCAAATTCCGGTCATATTGATGTGGCACGTCAGTTTTTTGATAGTATGCCATTCAGAAACTCGGTTTCATGGAATGCAATGATAGCTGGGTATGCGCAGAGGGGTATGATTGATGAAGCCCGGAGAACGTTTGATGATATGCCTGAACGAAATGTTGCCTCATGGAGCACAATGATTTCTGGGTATTCACAATGTGGGATGTGCGATGAGGCTTTGAAGCTTTTCGGAGAGATGGTTGGACATGGGATCAGGCCAAATGAGCCAGCACTCGTGAGTGCAGTATCGGCCTGTGCACAACTTAGAGCGTTGGAACACGGCGTATGGTTAACTGACTATATAGAAGAACAAAGGTTTGAGGTTAGTGTTACCTTAGGCACAGCACTATTGGACATGTATGGCAAGTGTGGAAGTGTTGAAAAAGCTCTCCAAGTTTTCAATAAGATGCCAGAGAAGAATGTTCTTTCATGGAACTCCATGATTGCTGGTTTAGCATTGAATGGATTTGGAAAGCAGGCACTGACACTTTTCTGGAAGATGCAGATGGTGGGTCATGCTCCAAATGATATAACCTTCATCAATGTCCTTAGTGGATGTAGCCACTGTGGATTGGTTGATGAGGGCCGACGAATTTTTCATTTCATGACTCAAGAATATGCAATTGAACCTCAACTAGAACACTATGGTTGCATGGTTGACCTATTTGGAAGGGCTGGCCTCATTAAGGAAGCTTTGGATTTTGTGAATGACATGCCACTTCCACCACATCCTGCCTTATGGGGTGCCCTTGTTGGTGCTTGTAGGATCCATGGAAATGTTGAGCTAGGTGAAGAATTGGGGAAACATCTTATCGAATTGGAGCCACACCATAGTGGTAGATATGCTCTATTGTCTAACATATTTGCAGTGGCAAAAAGGTGGGATGATGTAGCAGTTGTTAGAAAACTGTTTAAAGAAAGAGGGGTTCTTAAGAACCCAGGGAACAGTTTAGTGGAAACAAGGCCACATGTTGCAACAAACTAGGCAAATATTTTATATCTGCACTGATAAATCTCATGGAACATACTGAGGTATGAGGAGTAAACGAATCAGAACTAGAGGACAGGACGAAGGCTTAGACATCAGAAGCATACAGAGACAGAAAAGCCAACTATTGGCTCATCGCAAAGACCTTTGCATGAAAGAATGAATGATAATGTGCAATTATACTGTCATATTTCATTCTTATGCATAGCGAAAACATCTAATGAAATCCTTGGAAAAGCTAAGAGGTATGTTAAAATTACTTGATCCATTTCAGATTCTCAACAGGAGATTCTTGATAGAAATTGCTTAGTAGTGGGTCTCAGTTTCATTTTAATGTATCAGATCTCCGGCTATAATGATAGGAGTGCTTCATTCCCTCCTTTCTCTGTTCATGCAATTATTTCTGCTCGAAGAACTCCTACTTCATGATTCAGTGTACTTCCAGCGCTGAAGCACAACTGTTCTTTTTATGTCAAATAGAAAGTTGCCTTCATGAGAAGTTCATTTGCAGAGTCATGCTTACTCAATCCTCAGAATGTAAACAATCTTAAATCCAAATGAAGATCTTTCAGTATCTAGCTATGGATTCATTCACCAATTTGACAGGGGAACACCAATTTCAGCTTTGGAGGAAAAAGGGGGCTCTGGGTGTTGGTAGCCTCTAAGTCCACTCTACCCTCTGCAGGCTTCTGTGCCAACAGATTACAACTTCAAGGACTCGTATGGCACTAGACCTATTTTTTCTGGTGCTCTGATGGAGTACCCTGTCAAACCATTCTAGCATTTTCATAATTATTTCCTTTGACTGTATGTTTTGTCACTAATTTTATTTTGGATTCTATTAGCATCCCTCTTTGATTACTGATGAAGACTTCTTGAATTTCTCTTGCTATGTCAAAAATCATGGCGGTTTGCAAATAAATATGATCATATATTTCAGCTCAAAATGTTCAGCCTCAAATTTCAGGAAGCTAGAATGAACATGGCTTACTGATGGTGTACTTCCTCTTTGGCTTTGTAATTATCCTGAAACTAGATGGGTTCATGAAACTCTTTATCAGCCCAAATCCGGTGGGTCCGCTTAAACCCACCTTGAAGGCTTGAACCCAGCCTGAATTTTAAACCGAAAGGGCTGGTCTGCATTATGCATTAACTGGTGTCAGCCTTGTTAGGTAGGGTCCGAGTTTTAGTCCTTGAACCAGCTCAGTCGATAACCCACAAACCCTAAAGACCTAAAATGGGTCATCGCAAATAAATAGTTTTTTCAAGTGAAAACATATGGATTTATGAGCATACTCATAGATGAGGATATCCACCAAGGTTTTGCTGGAGCCGCCACCTTGAAATCTTCAATATACAGGTAAACTATTTAATAAGACTTAAAACTGAACACTTCCAAACTCAAATTCTTATATTAGATGTATATTTTGAACCGCATCAACACTAAAGATAAAAATCTTTATCAAGATCAGGGTGAATCAAGGCCAACCGATCCTACTCTCCTTATCAAAGTATATTAGGATGGTTCGGACCTGGAAAAACCCTAGCAAAGTAAAAGATGACTCTTAAGGCCAGGCAGGGTAACCATAGATCCCCATGATAGGCTTCGAGCCCATCCCTTGTCAAATTACATATTGAGAAGCTTGCTCTCTCACAATTTCATGGTGGTTCCTGAGTGCGCTTCAGAGGCAGAGAGATCATGGTAATGCATGGACAAATGGGCACTTTCCTCAGGAAAAAAACCAGCAAGGCTCTCTCATAAAATGAAAATCAACGTGAGCACCTTCACAAGGCTATCTAAATTGCTGTTTCACCAAAAAGATTTAAAAATTTCACTTTAACAAGCAAAGAAAGAGTCTTCTACAATAAAATGGTTTCAAAATTTGTCAACGCGTAAGACCATCCATCTAGCTCCCTGAACCAAAAAGTCCTAACACAAAATCCTCGGTCAGAAATTTAATTCAACACTTGATAACAAATGACAATAATTTAATGAGCTAAAAAGCAACATTGCAAGCTAGAGATGCATGACAATGCAGTATGGTTTTTCATGCCTCAGAAACGGGGTACTCGAACACGACATCTTTCCCTGCAAGCTTCCGGTAAACTCCTGCAAATGTCTCGACCTTGTACTCGGTAGCATTCCGCTCCTTCGAGTCCAGGAAAATCTGCAATATTTAGAGATCAACATGTTAGTATTAAGCATGAAACAATGCTCTGAAAATAAAGCATGAAACAATGCCCACTGAATTCACAAATTGGTGGAAAATGTTCTGGAAACTCCCTATTCACCCTAAACTTAAAACCTTCTTTTGGCGTCTACTGAATGCAGGGTACCAGTTAGAGCTACAATTTCGCAATGGACTGAAATACACGATCTTTGTGAACTGTGCGGCGATAAGACAGAGACTCTCTGGCATATTTTCATCTCATGTGAATGGACAAAGAGAAACTGGGCAGCAGGACCGCTTGGATTACGAACGGAACATCTAACCCAAAGATCCATCCTTCATCTGTGCAATGACTTCTTAACCGGTTTCCAACAAGACCTGCATAAAAAAATTTGGTTCTTCTCTGCTTTTGTGACTACATGCTACTTCATATGGAGAGAAAGAAACAAAGCAACAATGGAAAAAATAAAACCCTAACCCTCTAAGGATAATTGGAAAATACAAAGAAATGGCTCCTTGAAATGAAGGTTTCACCCAACAGGGAGAGCCAACTAGAAAACATAGTACACACTCACCCTACTATTTGTACAATACCATATACTAACTCTCTTATCTTGCTCTGTGCAGGGGTATATAACAAACAACTAGACATAGCAGGATGGAGTATGGGACTTATGGAACAAGGCAAAATTCTGATTGCAAAGTCGGGATACTTGAAAAAGAGCAACTCGTTGGAAGCAATAGTAAGGGCAATAAAGGAAGGCATGAAGTACACAACGGAAGTCCAGGAAGTATGGGTGAATGAGGAAGAGGCAACTCCATTATTCTACACCCCCCCCCCCCCAAAAAAAAAAAAAACAATGGCCCATCAACCTTGTGCATCATTTGGTGGACATCAAGTCCAAACTAGTTAATGCATTGTTTTGTAATTATAAGTCCCCAACCCTCCTCAACTCACTAAATATTTTGACTAGTAGAACTCCTAGTATCAATGGATTGAACAGTAGAAAAGAAATGTGCATCGTACAAATTGAGGAATTATGTTTTTTAATTAATCAGTAATGAAATGCTTTTCTTTTTCCGATCAAAAAAAAAAAAAATGTTAGTATTAAGCCAATGGTGGAAAAACTATAATACTGAACTCATGGCCAAAAATCACTAAGCCGTTTCAACAGCTACTTCACTATACTAAAACCAACACTAGAAATTCCCACCCCCAAAACTCAATCCCCCCCCCCCCGGGGGAAGAGGAAGGAGAAAAAAGGAAGGGCAGGGGGGGGGGGAGAAAAAAGAATAAAAGAGGTACGAGAGAACACTAGGATAGCTTATACCTTCAGGACCCATCAACGCGATATCTAACTCGCTTCCCAACAATCTCCGAAGGGTAAACAATATCCTCGAGCATGGCCTCATGCACAACAGTTAGCGCGTGGGTGCGAGGTCTCTGAACAGCAGAACCCTTCTTTGGAGGTCTCACGATCCTTCGGGTGGCAATAACAATGACCTCCTGCCAAACCATTATACAGGAGAGTGAGAAGAATATAACAAGGTGCTCCAATGAAAAATATTACAAATAGAATAGTCCAGCCAGAGTTGGGACAGAATCCTACCCTTACATTCCATTGCAGCATAACACGTATAGGTTTTTTGGGTACTTTCATTTACATTATCATCTAATTATAAGCTCAATCAAAAACAAAAACAAAAACATTTATCAAGTGTATCTATCAAATACATATTTAAAAAGGTTAGCTTAATCATCTCGGTTGAAAATGTTGAACTTTATATAAAGTGATCACTAAAATATTTTTGTACATATATGCAAAAAAAAAAATTATGTGACATCATTTGAAGTTGATAGCATATGTGATCAGGTTCACACAGAGATCCACGATCTTCAGAATGGGGCTCTTGGCTTCAATGTGATGCCATCGCGCCTAATTATAAAGTTCCATCAGTGATTATTTAACAACAGTAATTCCCATACTCCGAACCTTACATCCATTTTATGCTCGAGCCTAGAACTCATAGAATTGTACAATGGATGAAAGCTCACACACAGCCTCTCAATCATTACACAATTTACTTATGTCCTACTAGATGAACATAACTAAATACAAGAAAATCAAAATAGATCATCACTAGGAAGGATTCATTTACCTTCCCACTGAACTTCTTTTCCAATTCTCTCACAAGCTTAGGATGAATTTTACGGAAAGCTTTTCCTCAGCCTGTAAGGAACATGGACTACAATAGCCTTCCGATTCCAGCAACGTCCATCTGACTGTAAAAATAAAGAAATGGAAAAAAAAAAAAGAAATGAACTTATATGGAAGACAAAAATAAAGTATTTCTGTAAAGATAATCTCACTTTCTTACACTGCTGAATTAATGTAAAGATCTTTCAAGTCACTTTTGAGCTCTTGGTTGGAACTCTCCAAATCAAAGAGCGCCGGCAAATTTGGGAGCATCAGACTAATGATCATACACAATCAAGCTACACAGTAAAAATTTAAGTGGTGGAAAAACCTGAGCAACAGACTCCTCAAATTCAGTAGGCTCAACATCCTTGTCTTTCTGGATTTTCCTTCTAAAAGTATATGTCTTCACTGATCTAAAATCCAAGCAGTAAGTTTATATCAGATAGCTGTTTAGCAAGATTTTAAAATTACATCTAGCATATACCATTTATCCATAAAATTCTATTTGTAGTAATGCAATAAATATGCATGACAAATACATGTAGACAGATAACAATAGTTCCACAAAAAAGTTTCACTCCTGCAAATAAAAGCATTTGCTTATCTTTTGATATATCTTCACAAATCTAACAGGACAAAGTTCCCAAAGTGATTATGTTCCCAAAGGTTGAAAGTAACATAGATTACATACACGAACAGAATCAGAATCAGCAGTGATAGAAAATGTGTACAGATAAGAGATGGGATAACATTCAACCCACATAACCCAAAAATATTTAACATTCCCAATCTTTTTTTTTTTTTTTTTTTTTGATGAATGACATTCCCAATCTTATTAAGCTCAATATCCAGCAAGCCTAACGATACTGATAAATATAGTGCTAACATAAATTCTTAAGCAAGTGGGTTGTATTTATCCAAAAACATAGACATAAATTAACGGCCAACGATGAACCCAGAAGAACAGCAGAAACCAACGAAACAACGAGCAGTGCACCCATCCTGACAACAATGGTATTCTGTAAGTTCAAGTCCAACATTAACCTGCAGAACTTCCACTCCTACCCAGAAAAAGCAATCAAATGGATCTAATGCCATATCCCATCAGACCCAAAAACTCAAAAAATGCTATTGGAGAACCTTCTCATTATGCTAAACCCAAAAAAATCAATACAACACGAAAAGCTACATGATCAACTTACAATTCCTTTGGATAGGCCAAAGATCACCCGGGAAAAACACAGAACGAAGTATCAGTTACGCCTAACGATTCAAAACCCTAATAGACTAAATGATGTTGAAAGGATACAGAACGTTCAGATGAAAAGTTTACCTCTCGCCTGACCACAGTGGCAGCTAGAGGAGGGAGGGAAGCAGAGTGCCAAATTCGCAAGAGAAATCCTAGTACTCAGGAGGTCGATGGTTTTAAAGCAACGGAGATTCGGTACCCAACCTTAGTATCTGGACGGTCCAAATTAAGAGCATGCGCTCTTCTACTTCTATTGGATCAAATTACCCTATACCACCTGACATTTCCTAAATTTACACTATACCCCCACATGTTTATAATTACAAATATAGTCCGTTTGATTTTGAATTTATAAATACACCCTTAAGGGTATCACCGTTAGTTTTAACGGAAAATACCTATATGGCTATATTCTGTTTTACAGGTCAATATGTGGAGGTTGGGAGATCCAGAGGATTTGGCTTCGTAACTTTCTTTGATGAGCAGTGGATGACAGATCTTGAAAAGATGAAAGATATTGACAGCATACATATTACCATCACTGTCAAAGACAAAGTAACCAAGGAAGAAATTTTCAGGTTCTTCATGTTAGATAGTGAACTGATGAAGTGAGATCATAATTTATATTTATAGTGTATAATGACAATACTGAATATGAAAAACTCATACGATTACATATAGTAATATTGATCTACTATATTCTAATACCCTCTCACAAACTCAAGGGTCTCTCAAGAATCTTGAGTTTGGATCACATGAGACTAAAACGAGCACAGGAGAGAGAGCTTTGGTGAGAACATCAACAAGTTGCTCAGTAGTAGAAATACATAGAGATCTCGCTTTGCAACCAAAATAACAATCAACCTCTATGTGCTTTGTGCGAGCATGAAAGACAGGGTTGGCAGACAAATAGGTTGCTCCAATGTTATCGCAACAAATCCTTAATTCCCTTAGAAGAGAATGAATCCATGTAACCTCAGTAGCAGCAAGGGCCAAAGCATGATATTCACTCTCAGTACTAGAATGGGCCACAATAGACTGATTCTTTGATTGCCAAGAGACCAAATGTAAGCCTAAGAAGATAAGGTAATCACTATGGGATTTGCGATCAACAGGGCATCCAGCCCAATTGGCATCGGAATAAGCCTCTAAAGAGGTAGAAGAAGACGGTATGAGATGTAGACCAAACAATAAAGTACCCTTAAAAACCCAATGATCTTCTTGTGGAGATGCCAAAAATGGACATAGCTTGTTCACCACAAAAAAACAAGTCTAGGCGAGTAAGAGTGACATATTGTAGTCCCCCAACCAAGCTTCGATAAAGTGTTGGATCAACTAATGGCTTATCATGAGTAGCTGATAAGTGAAGAGAGGAGGACATAGGCGTTGAAATGGGCTTTGCTTCCAAGAGTCCAGCCCGATCAAGAAGAGTGGTGATACATTTTTGTTGAGACAAAAAGAATCCCTAATTTGAGGGTATGAGCTCAATACCCAAAAAATAACAAGCTGGGCCTAAGTCTTTGAGAGCAAACTCATATGATAAAGTGTTGAGTAAATCATCAATAGCTTGAGATGAGGGGCCGGTGATGAGGATATCGTCAACATAAATGAGGACATACAAAGTGTCTGTTGGATGACGCTGAATGAACAACGAAGAATTGGTTTTGGAACCGTCAAACCCATGATGCATAAGAAATGTACCAAGTAGCTGAAACCATGTCTGTGGTGCCTGCTAGAGACCATAGAGTGACTTTTGTAATTTACAAACATAGGAAGGGTAGCGAGAGTCCACATACTTAGGTGGTTGTTGTATATAGACATCCTATGTGATGTGACATTTAGAAAAGCATTGTTGACATCAAGTTGTCTGATAGACCACTTGGAAGAGCTAGCTAATGCAAGAACAATATGAATGGTATTGGGCTTTACAACGGGACTAAAGGTTTCATCATAGTCCAAACCATATTTTTGAGTGTACCCCTTAGCCACTAAACGAGCCTTGTGGCGCTTGATAGTCCCATTAGACTTGCACTTGACACAAAAAAAGCTATTTACACCCAATTTATCCGATGATCCAAGGGTGGAGGAGTAAGAACCCATGTTTGATTAGCTAAGAGAGCATCAAATTTTGTTTTAGTAAAGCGATTAAAGGCTCAACCTCCCTAGGGGAGATCTTGGGTTCGCACCCATTCGGCGGCATTAATTATATAAAAAAGCTCTCTTGAGGATGTAATCGAGGTGCTCGCAAGCTGGCCCGGATGAACCTCATATCCAAAAAAAAGAAAAGAAAAAAAAAAAGAGAGCATCAAATTTTGAGCATCAAATTTTGTGTCCATAGCATTACGCCAGACACTTGATTTGGATGCTTGGCAATAACATCTATGTTCAACCTTAGAGGAGTGCTAGTGGAAGCGGGTACTAAGAGCATAGAAACTAACTCTTGGGCACCTTTGGGATTCACATACCATCCGTAGAACGTGTCACCATAGGATGGTGTTTGGCCACATCATGAGTGGGTTTAGTAAGTAAACGAATGGACTCTGACTTCGGAATATTATCCAACCCATTTGTAGCAGGATCAACAATTGAAATAGAAGTAGGCCCACAATAAAAAAAATTAGAATGTCCATTACAGTCCTTTTATTATTTATATCATCGTGATTAACAAATGAATGACGCCCATGAATAGAATTATTGAGAGATCCATCAAGTCCAATAGGAAAATCACCATAAGAGGGTTCATCAACACTTAACAGCTCAACATAACCACCATTGAGATTGTTAGGAGTAGCATTATCACCTGCAGAGACATCATCCATAGCATCAGAACTAGAGCCATCAAAAGACCCATCTGGGACAACCAAACCATCACAAGGCCCATATACAACATCACTAGCTGAAGTAGATCCATCACACAACCCATTTTGCAAAGGCATTACATTGTCCAGGGACAACATCAATAGAACTCTCATGGGATGCAACAATAGTAGGCATGAGAGACCCATTGGAAGTATTTCCATGAAAAATATTAGAAGCTGAGTTGGAAGAGTCATGTGTAGGAAATGAAATATCAGGACAAAAAACAATCAAAGGAGATTGAAACAAAGAGGAAGTGGAAACTATAAAAGGCATAGAATGAAAAGTAAATGAAGACTCATAAAAAACAATATGATGTGAGATGATAACCTTTTTAGTGGATAAAGTCAGACATTTGTATCCATGGTGTTTAGGACTATAGCCTATAAAAGACTAAGGCAGATGATTGAAAATCTAGTTTATGTTTATTAAAAGGTCGCAAGAAGGGAAAACAACTGCAACCAAAAACCTTAAGAAAAGTGTAATTTGGATGTCTATGAAAAAGTTTATGAAAAGGAGTGTCATAATGCAAAGCAATAGTAGAAAGCCGATTAATAATGAAAACAATAGAAGAGAAGGCCTTAGACCAAAATTTCAAAGGCAAACCTGAATATGCAAGCAAAGTAAGTCTCATTTCCACAATATGCCTATGTTTACGCTCTACCCAATCATTATGTTCAGAGATGTGAGCATAAAAAAGACGATGAACAATACCACATGATTGTAGGAAGGTAGTAAAAATTTGAAACTCCCCTCCCCAATCAAAGTGAACAAGAAAACTAGTTTTCAACAAGAGCTTTGAAAAGTTGAAAAACCTAAAGAGCATCAAACTTTTTGGCAATGGTATAATGCCAGGTAAAATGAGTAAAGTCATCCATAAAAGAAATATAATAATGATGGCCTTCAGTAGATAGAACAGTAGAGGGTCCCCACAAGTCAGAGTATATTAATTGAAGATATGCATTAGTATAGGTTGCATAAGTATTAAAAGGTAATCTATGTGATTTACCTAGTTGACAAGAAGAACAAATAGAAGAGGACTGAGAACTAGAAGAAAGAAGTTGAAACTGTCTTATTAAATGATTCACAGTGGGCAAACTAGCATGGCCTAAGCGAAAATGCCAAATATCAGGAGAAACACAAATACTAGAGAGTGCTTGAACAAAATTATCATTCAATATCATTGGGAGTTTACAAACTTCATTATCAGCAAATCCTCTAAGAAGGGCCAAGCTCGAGCACCAATCCTTGACAACAAAACCATATGCATCAAACTCAAATACAACATCATGATTACAAACAAAATGATGCACATGGAGCAAATTATGAGCAATAATAGGCACATGAAGAACATTATAGGTGGGTGTACTCATTGTGGTAATTCTAGATACAATGTTGACATTTGCTTCAAGCTGCATGGCTATCCTTAATGGTGGGAAGAATTACAGGCAAAGAAAAAGGCTATGAACCCAATACAAATAGGGCATGTATCATTGGCTACAGATGCTCTTCCTCTATCATTGGTGCCACAGGTAGACTCCACCACAACATCTAACCCTACTCAAGAAGGTATATACGAATATGCTTTTATTAGTACCAATGAGGGTGAGAATACTGGGTGGATAGTTGACTCAGGGGCCACGGATGATATGACACCTTATGAAATAGATATTATTCATCATACCTCTCCAAAACGACAGTATATTTATATTGCCAATGGTCATGGTCATCTAGTGAAAGTAGCTGGCAGTGTTACACTCAAACCTTTTTCCTTGTCTAATACATTATTTGTTCCCTCCTTATCACATAGATTGCTTTTTGTGGGGGCAATTGACAAAGGAATTAAATTGTATTGTGCTAATGTATCCTATTTTTGTTTATTTTAGGACATCCTCATGAAGGAGATTATTGGTCATGGTACTGAGAAAGGGGGGCTGTATTATGTCGACAATTTCAACATTGGTCGAGTACATCATGTTCGAAGCAAATTGACAAGTCAAGAAAGTGAAAGTATGGTTGTGGCATCATAGGTTAGGTCATCCTTCTTTTGGGTATCTAAGGCTTTTATTCCCAACATTCTAAATTACAGTGTGATATTTGCATGTTGGCAAAAAGTCATAGAGTTTCCTAGTCATTGAATAAAAGCATGGAACCTTTTTCCGTATTCCATTCTAATTTTGTGTGGGGTGCTTCACTTGTTATCTCTGTTTTTGATATTCGGTGGTTTGTTACTTTTGTGGATGATTGCACTAGGATGACTGGGTTTACTTAATGAAACATAAAGACGAGGTTGATCATATCTTTCGCGGTTTTCATATGATGGTGCAAACTCAATTTAGAGTTTCTCCCCATATTCTTCGATCTGATAATCGGGGGGTGGTGGTGTGGGAAGTATATTAATTAATGCCTTTTTGAGTTTTTTCTAACACATGGACTTGTTCATGAAACTTCCTGTACCCAAACCCTACAACAAAATGGTGTGGCAGAAAGGAAAAACCGACATATCCTTGAAACTACTAGGGCACTTCTATTTGGGGGTAATATCCCGAATTAGTTTTGGGCTATTGCTATTCATCTCATGAATCGCATGCCATCTCGAGTTCTCGATTTTTAGACACCTTTGCAAGCTCTATTGAAATATGTTACTCTACCTTCAATCATGACTTTACCTAAAAAAATATATTTGGGTGTGTTGCTTACGTACATACACATTGAAATCAATGGACTAAACTAGATCCATGTGCCACTTGATGAGTGTTCATTGGATATGGTATTCATTAGAAAGGGTATTGATGTTATGACCCAAGTGTAAAGAAGACCCATGTTACTATGGATGTTACATTTTTGGAATTTGAGTTGTTCTTTTCTAACCCCAATTATCCCTTTCTAGGGGAGACAAACATTGAAAGGGAAAATTGGTGGGAAAATGACAAAATTGAGTATGCATCCCAATATTTTATAGGTGGCACAAATTATATTCAAATCAATTGGAGACTATTGTTATTGAGGATTCAGGTGTTCAACTTTCACATCAATTGGAGGATACTATTACTAAAGATTCAGGTGTTCCTAGAACCAATGAGTTAGAGGAAGAAGAACAACAATAGCAGTTGCCCCCCCAAAGCTTTCCCTCTCCAATACCCGCCAATACTCTTGAGGATACTGCTAAGGTAAGCTCACCTATCCCCTTTGATTTAAATGCAAATAAGACTGATGTTTATAAATTACCTGACAAGCATAATAGAGGCAAACCTCCTAATAGATATTCACCAAATGTGAAGGAACGAAGGTTAGCATATTCAATCTCTAATTACGTTTCCACAGAAAGACTCTCATGCACACTAAAGACATTCGTGTCAAGTGTCTCTGCAAATTAAATTCCTAAGGGAGTACAAGAGGCATTGAAGGATCTTAAGTGGGCTCAAGCTATGCAAGAAGAGATGGAGGCATTACAAAGCAACAAAACATGGAGACTAGTAGAACGCTCAAAGGGGGAAGCAAGCTATAGGATGCAAATGGGTATATACAATCACAAAGCTGATGGGTCCATTGAAAGGTATAAGGCACGATTAGTGGCTAAAAGGTACACCCAGACATATGGACTAAACTACCATAAAACTTTCTCACCAGTTGCAAATTAAATATGGTGAGGGTTTTATTGTCATTGGCAGCCAACTTAGAATGACCTTTACATCAATTTGATGTGAAGAATGCATTTCTTCATGGTGACTTAGAAGAAGAAGTTTAAATGGAAGTTCCACCTAGGTATGGATGCAAAGACCACCCAAATGTGGTGTGTAGACTTGATTGATCGTTGTATGCTCTGAAGCAATCACCATGAACTTGGTTTGGGAGATTTAGTTTCGCAATGAAAAAGTACGATTACACTCAAAGCAATTCTGCCACACTTTGTTTCTTAGAAGAAGGTGGAGCAAAATAACTGCCTTAATGATATACGTTGATGATATGATCATCACAAGAGATGATCTTGAAGAAATTTCAGATATAGAGGGGAGATTAGCAAAGGATTTTGAGATGAAGAATCTTGGAGGACTAAAATATTTTCTAGCAATTGAAGTGGCTAGATCTAAGAAAGGTATTTTCTTGTCCCAATAGAAGTACGTTCTCAACCTACTTGCTGAAGTTGGCATGTTGGACTACAAGCCAACAAATACTCCTATAGTTCAAAACCATAAGCTTGGTGAGTACCAAGATCAGGTGCTAGTAAATAAAGAGAAGTATCAACGGTTGGTAGGACCTTTAATCTATTTGTCACACACCTGTCCTGACATTTCTTATGCCGTGAGTATGGTAAGCCAATTTATGCATGCTCCCAGTGAGGAACACATGAATGTCATGGTCCAAATTCTGAAATATTTGAAATAAGCTCCAAGAAGAGGCTTATTATTTGCAAAAAATAATCATCTTGAAGTAGAAGGGTACACTAATGCATATTGGACTAGTTTTATCTCAAATAGAATGTCTACTACAAGATATTTTACATTTGTTGGAAGAAACTTGGTTACCTGGAGAAGCAATAAACAAAAGGTTGTTGTTTTGTCTAGTGCAGAGGTTGAATTTCAAAGGTTAGCCAAAGGTATGTACGAACTATTATGGTTTCGAAGATTGATGATGGAGCTCAGCTTTCCGCCCCAGAGATGAAATTATTTTTCGATAACAAAGCTGCAATTGATATCTCACAAAATCCAGTTTAGCACGATCGAACAAAGCATGTTGAAGTGGATAAACATCTCATCAGGGAGAAATTAGAATATAAGGTAATCACATTTTTCTTCGTCATATATAAAAACTAAGTGGCAAACATACTTATCCAAGTTGTATCAAGTAAAGCATTATATAACTCTTAATGCAAACTGGTATCGAAGACATTTTCTCACCCACTTGAGGGGGAGTGTTGGCGTGAGTGAGTCGGTAAGTAGAGTTGGGGTAAGTGAAGAATTGTAGGAGTCGTGAGTTAGGTTGGACTCGTGGGTTGTTGAGTCCTATTCTTTCTCAAATTCTAGTTCAGATTTAAATTTTGGTTTAAGTAGATTCTTATTACTATAAATTCAGATCTTGTAAATTGTAATCTTGAACATAAGTAGAAAGGAATAAAGTCTTTTCTCTGATTAGAGCTTTTCCAAAGATTTCCAGCGGTAACATATATGTAATTTCTTCTATTGAATTTCTTCATATAGAATGCAAAATTTATACGCAGGCATGATGGCAAAACGGAAATCACCGCATATATAGCTTTGTACTTGATGACTTCCAAAAGGGAAAAAAAGAAAAGTACTTGATGACTTGATTCTGCCAGCGACCTTGAAGGATCGTTTCATTCTCACCAGTTGGTTTGAGCAGACTCGACTTGAGTCGTAGGTAATGTCTAACTTAAGCGTGTATAATACTGCGTTTTCGATTTGCTATACATTTCACAATGTAAGAGTCAAAACCGTGCCCAACAAGGATCACCCAGAGTTAGAACAGTACAGTTGATGTTGTATCTTGGACAGCTTTGGTTACTGGGTAATTGGTCATGTCGATGTGGCGCGTCAGTTTTTCAATGATATGCCATTCAAAACTAAGTTTGATTGAATGCAATGATATCTGGGTATGCTTGGTATGCTTACAGGATTATGACGTATGAGGCTCGGCAGCTGTTTGATGATATGCCCGAACGAAGTGTGGCCTGATGGAGCACAATGATTTTGGGTATTCACAATACGGGATGTGATGAGGCTGTGAAACTCTTCGGGAGATGGTTGGACTTAGGTCAGGCTAAAAATGAGCCTGCACTTGTGAGTGCACTATCCGCCTGTGCACATTGAAAAACAAGGGTTTGAGACTTTGAGGTTAGTGTCACCTTAGGAGTAGCACTATTGGACATCTATGGCAAGTGTGGAAGCATTTGAAATGCCCTCCAAGTTTTCATGGGATGTTAGAGTAGGATGTTCTTTCATGAAACTCCATGATTGCTGGTTTAGCGTTGATGGATGTGGAAATCAAGCATTACTACTCTTTTGGAAGGTACCACCTGTCCAAATGATATATTCCTTATTAACGTCCTTCTGGATGCAACCATTCTGGATATGGTTGATGAGAGCCAACGAGTTTTTCATTTCATGGCTCAAGAATACACAATCGATCCTCAACTAGAACAGTATGATTGACCTACTTTACATGGAAGGGCTGGCGTCATCCTGCCTTACGGGGTGCCCTTCTTGGTGCTTGTAGAATCCATGGAAATGTTGAGCTGGGTGGCAGTTTTTAGAAAATTGTTCAGAGAAAGCAGGGGTGCTTAAGAGCCCAGGGAAAATTGTAGTGGAAACAATGCCAAGCATCACAATGAACTAGACAAATTATCTTATGTCTGCACTGATCAATTTCATGGAACAAATTGACGTACAAGGAATAGGTTGGCTTTGGCGCAACGGCATGGTTGGTGGATCCAGTTGTAGCTTGAGGTCAAGGTATCAAAATAACCTCTGAGCAAAAATTGCCGGAGTAAGGCAGTGCGGAAGTCTTCGGCCCAGGGTTTACCTTAAAACTGAGGTATAAAGAGTAATTGAATCAGAACTAGAGGACAGGATGAAGGCTTAGCCATTGTCATGATACCCAAATTGGAAAACCAACCACTGGCATATGCCTAAGACCTAGGAGTGAATGAATGACAAAAGGAAATGAGCCTGACTGTTGTATTGCAATCTTATGCATAATGAAAAGATACAATGACATCCAGTGATCCAGGTATAATTAATTATTGCTTGATCAATTTCAGATTCTCATTTTAAATATTTCAGATCTCTGTTTATAGTGATATCTCACCTTTCTCTCCTCATGCAATGATGTTACTTGAATAACTCCTACTTCATGATTTTAGTGTACTCCCTCCCCTGAAGCCACTATGTTTCTTATGTAAATTGAAAGCCTGCCTTAATGAGAAGTTGATCTAGTGATGCTTTCTCTGGATGTAAACAACCATTAATCCAAATGAAGATCTTTTAGTAATTACTTTTGGATGTCCTTACCAATTTTCAGCTTTGGAGAAAAATGGGAGCCCTGGGTTGTCAATAGACTATTATGGCAGGAGTGTGTTCTTTCTGGAATCATGATCATAGATGAAGTATCGCATCAATCCTTTCTAGCATTTCCTAAGTTTTTTCTTTGACTGTGAACTTTGTCTGCGTACTTTATTTCTTATTATATAAGTATCTTTCTTAGATTAATAATGCAGATTGCATGTCGTGAATCATGGAAATCTTGGTTTTTATGTATCTATTTAACAATGCAAATATATATGATCATATATTTCATTTACAGGATTCAGCCTCAATTTTCCTCTTAACTAGAATGATCCTCGCTCACTGACGATGTACTTCCTCTCTAGTTTGTAGAATTTGGTGACTGGTCTTTAAATAAAAAATTTTAATTATATTTATGTTATCTTGGTTACAGATATGTTTAGTACAAGACCTCTAGAGAAATTTCTTGAAAAATGGTCTGATGATATAAAATAAAAGGACTAAAACTAGGTTTCCTTCATGTGCCCAACTTTCTTGGGAGAAACTGTTTATATTTTACTGTATTGAGGTTGATTTAGAGAAATATTGATTATATTTATATTTTTCAAATTGCAAAAACATCATGTGTATTTGAATGCAGCAGTGAATCCTTTGAAAAGATCGGATTATCCTCAAGCTACTGATTTGTTTTCTTAGCAAGGGAAGAGGGGAATTGTCTGGACCCCTTTTAGTCAGGCCCAAGTCTGGCAGTAATAATTAAACATTCTACAACTAGCTACTCAATTTGTTTTCAAACCACCTAACCATTTTCCTGCAGGGGTTCATCTCGGTCCCTGATAATATCATTGAGTCTTCAAACCACCATCTATGGATATTTTCCATAAACATCACTGAAGCCTTGACAGATTCAAAAATCCCATTCTGCACTCTCTCTCATTGATTATAAATCAATTATCAAATACTGTAAGTCATTGAGAAAATGTCCTGCTATCAAAATCCATTTCCCTCAAAACATGTTTGAGGAACAGTTACAATCTTGTCCAAACCCTATGGTATACATGTATTCATCTAGTTGATTGAGTTAGAATTTGGTTAGTTGGGTACATAAATTAGAAAACCTCATCTATTTAACCATAATATTCAGCATTTCACTGATTGACTCTTTATTTATTTTGTTTTAGGAAATGATAAATATTTTTAGGTCTGTGCCAATCACTTAAAGCATTCTCCAAACTCCAAAATATCTATATGAAAAGGTGAAATATAAGAAAAAGACAGGTTGTTGAACAGGTAAAGGCATTTTTTTTAAACATACTTTAAAGTAAAAAGAACAACAGTGAAAGTCATAAACTGTTAAACAATAAAAAGTAGAAGATGAAGGGACACAGAGTCGATTATGAGTAAGTTGTAATGCATTAATACTTTTGCAGTTATCCTTGTCATTTCCCATTCCATCTCTGTTGCTGTTGCTTATTGACTCTCACTTCATTTAGAAATTTCCAAATGGAATTTCCGTTCTAAATACTATGTGTATGACCATATCTTAGGGTCTATTTATAGTAGAATCTGTAAATATTTATTTTTCAGGAGTCTTAAAATTATAAACTGAAGGTGGAGGGTTTCCTTGGAGGACAGCATAAGAAGGAATCCATACAATACAACAAATAAGGGAATACAAGAGAAAATGACAATCTGGGTCTTGCTGTTTGTTATGTGAGGAGGTATAAAGAAATCTTTACAATAGCAGTCTACTTATAGCCTTTTTCCTAGAATAAATTTTACTTCCCCAAATACTAACCTAATAAAGTGTAATGTTTCCTGCTGCACCCTTTTTTTATTATTTTTAAAGAGAAAGAAAGTTACAGGGTACTCTGTTCAGCACCCCTTGAAAGTTGAAAACTGCTTGCCTAACCTGAAACACTATCCATAATCCCTTTTATTGAACAGATTTTGCTGTGTTCTGTTCGTTTTCAGATGCTGGTGGTATATTGGGTAGCGGTTTCAAGATGGAAGTTCAGAAACGGGTGCTTCACTTGAGTTGGCGTCTTTGTGGCGTGTTCTGTCTTCGCGTTTGTGGAGTGCTAGTTTGTCGTCCTTGTGGTGTGTGGTTTGTAAGCCCTTGGGGCGTGTGTTTTGTCCGCCCTTGTGGCGTGTGTTTTTGTCCGCCCTTGTGGCGTGTGGTATGTAAGCCCTTGGGGCGTTTGGTTTGTCTGCCCTTGTGGGGTGCTCAGTTTTCGCCTTTGAGGCGTCTGGTATGTAAGCCCTTGTGGCGTGGTTATGTCTGCGTCGGTGTTCGCCTATGTGGTGTGTCTCCGCAGGCGGTTGGGGTGGTTATGTTTATCATACCCATTATGTTTTTCTGGCTCTGTGGTTGTCACAACCAGTTTTCTGAGGGTTTATTGGGCTCGGCCCATCCCTTAGTTCTTGTTATTTTCTTTTGTTCGGTGTTTGTGTCTGTGTTTTATTTCAATTATGAATGAAATGTTTGACCTTTTGACCAAAAAAAGAACAGATCTCCCTTTTTTCACCATTCCCCCTGCCCCCACCCCCTATTTTGTGGCTTGACATGACTTCCCAGGGTACCATATACATAATGCTATCCTTATGCCTTTCCACTAAACATTCCGAAATGAGTCCATCTCTGGACACTAACAACGTGAACCTCCTCCTGAATGTATGGTATTGGGGGGGGGGGGGGGGAGGGAAGCGTGTAACACTGTCCTTGGGGGTTGAGGGACCGGACTCCCCCTCCTTGCCCTAAACTCCGAAAAATCTTCGTTGGTAGGCACCTACTCACCAAATAAATTACTCTAATCGCTAGCCGACAAAGGAGCCTGTCATTACATTTTCCAAGTACAATGCACCTATGAGCTACCCAGCATATTGACTAAGAAGCTCATTAAGACTATCACAGCGTTTAAGAACAGTACTACTTATCAATCACTTAGAATAACAGCTTTGCTTTCCAGCTCTTCCCTTCTTTTAGCTTTGAAACCTTTCTTTTTTATTCAAGAAACAACATTAAGTTATTAAACTTTAGATCTGAAAATGCAAAAGGAAATCCACTATATGGTTAGTGGTACAATTGAGAAGGTCCACAGAATAGAGATGTGGCAGTTCCATCAATAGAGTCTCTTTTCTAAATTGTGGATTAAACTCTTTCAGGTAGGGCTAAGTGCAACATATAGTTAACATGAGATAAATATGCAGCAGTAAATCCCTAAAAGTCAGTACAACCCAGAGGAGCATAAAGTGAACCAAGTTGAAGGGTACTTCTCTCAGAAAAAGTACCTATCAGCTCAAATCCTTTGCAACTGCAAAAGAGAAATCTCAAAAAGCCAATGGCTGGAAGCGTGCAGAAACCATTATTCTGTTTTGTGATAAGGTAGCTTTTTATTGATAGACTCACCCCCACTCCCCTTCCCCCCCTAACCCCCACCAAGAAAATTCCAGGTGAAGCCACGTGGCTATAGAGAACTCTAGCCTTTGGAGTTTTGATGTCCCAGAAGACCATTAATAAGAGAAGCCCACAAGCCAAAGACTACAAAGAAAAACTCTTCTCCTCCTTTTATTGAGTAAAAAAGCATCTCTCTTCTCCTTCAGAGTTTAGTCCTTTCACGGGTCTCTGTGACAATGAAAGTCTGATTCTGACTGAAAAGGAACTTTCCAATCGTCAAAGGTTCCCAAGCTCAGAAGATGAGATGAGAGACAACACAGCCTCAGCCCATGGCCCTTGCTTAATCATCAGTCACTCAGGGCATCCAATCCTGACCCCACATCAAGGGTAGGTGCTGTCAATGGTCCGATGGGAATCTTCTTGTTGTGGTGGACATTCAGAACCACGAATAAACATAGCAGAGAGAATTTCTGGGTTTCAAGGAAGATGAAAAAGAAACTAGAATCAATTTCACGTGATTATATATATATATATATATATTTTAAGTAGTTGTTGGCTCCTTGGTGGAGGTGATCAAAAATTTCTACTCAGTCATTAATTAGATTTAAATAAATTTTCAACTTCTCCAGCTCTGGATTGGAAAAATCAAAATTTCTATGTTTGGATTCATTTATTGAGTTGATGAAGATTTTTCTTTCTTCCAGGGTGGCAGTCAATTGAAAATGTTGTCTTTTTCTATCTAAAGAGATCCTTATTTGAAGCTTATCAACTACATACATTCTCCCGTGGATTACGCAAGAGATCTAGCTTTGCTAGATGCTGATGTCAAGCTTCAAACAAGGAGTACCACTCAAAGAAGCTACATTGACCAATGGATTGACAAATTGAATCAAAATTAGTATTGATTCTAAGGTGAGAAATTGTATATATCAAGAACATAGATGATCACTGTTAGGTTGCATGACACTTGCATGAGAGTCAACTATTGGACGGTGGAAGTATTTACACGTATAGGATTTTCACATTCTACAATGTGTGAGGTTGTTATTTCGCCGTTTCTTTCTCTATTTGAACACGAGGGCCGTCGAATTTGATTGAATATTTATTTACCATTTCAATATAGACAAAAGTAAGGTAAAATTTTCCATTCGAGAAGATGGTCCACATAAGCATTCTCATGTATCTATATCTTCTCTGTATATTAAATGACATCATACCTTTACCATGCAAGGAGAAAGATACAAGTAAGAAATTTTAGTTGCTTATCTTCTCAAAGAATGCTATTGTCTTCTTCTTGATTTCTTTTCAGAACACATCTTGTTAGCTAAACAAGTATACAAATAATGCTACTATTGGTTGGCACCTGTATAGACAACACGTGTAAAAAAATGCTTTTGTCAAGAAGCCCACAGGAAAGAAAGAAACCAAAGGTTGGTGATCAACTCACTCAAGAGTGCCCTACATGATCACTTCATCATTCATCATATGGGTGTAGCACAAATGACTTTTATAAATGCGACAAAGTCTCAATTTTTATTTTATCAAATTCCTTTCCTTTTGCCATCCTTGTCATGTCATCGTCTTGCTATCAATGGGGTCTATTCATTAAGAGTAAGTCTAAGGTCACAGTGAAAAAAAGAAAAAAAAATGAAAGAAAAAAAAGGAAGGAAGAAAGAAAGAAAGAAAGAAGAAGAAGAAATGAAAGAAAAAGAAAGAGAAGAACTCTGTTTCCTTGAATTGGCTCAATGAGTTGCTAGGAAGTTGGTTGGTGTTTTGAATTTGAAGGCATTCTTCTACAGCGGAAACAAATCAAGGAACCCAGAACTAACTCAACTTAGTCCAGATTCTCTCTTAGCATCAATGCCACGGTCAAGGTGTAAATGATTGATTTCAAATACCAATAGCATCTTCACCATCCCACTAGTTGAAAATCCTACCGTAAGAACAGGGATTAGAGAGTACAAATAATGGCTTTTCAAAGCTAAAATCATGTCTAGCTACTAGAACCAAATTACTGAATTAGCAATTCTTTCCCAAAGATACAGTTTGATTTCAATAAGGAAAGAGAAATTTTACGTCAAAGGACTTGGGCAACAGTGGGTTATCTGAAAATTACAAACCCAAGTTGCAGCTGAATCATCAGTAGGACAACAGATAACAGAAGGTCCATACTTTGATGCCTCTGTTTTGTTTGTGCTACTGTTTCTGATCTACCATAAGTCATCCATGTCACATAGATTATCTGCCCCATCATCATGGATGATCCAGTTGTTTTCGGACATGTGGCAATGAGAGGCTGAGTTGTCAAGGTTCCCCAGGGCTGACATGGAAGAAGACAGGTTATTGAAGGCTCCCATGTCATAATCACTGTTGCCCATATAGTAACCATTCCCCTTTAGAAATAGATTACTGTTCCCAAATTCATATGGGCTTGTTGGGATTTCTGAAATTTGGTGAGGGATCTGAGAAATGTTCATGGAATGTGAAGAGGAGATGCTTATTGGGCCAGTGCAGTTCAACTCCCCTGAGATTGGATTCTTGTTGTTGTCATCATGGAAACTCTTGGTTATTGGTTCTGCGATGAGAGGCCCTTGCTCAAGTGGGATTTTTGATGCTTGACGAGCTTGATTGAGTAGTTGAGTTTCCATGGCTAAGGAAGAAGAATGAGCTTCTTCTTCTATCTTCTGTTGTAACCTGGGCATCCAAAAGCATCTGATGGCATCACGAAACTTTGTGCTGTTCTCATCAATCTTAAGATTCCTTGCTTGTTTCTGCACCCTTGTTCTCCAGTAGTTCTTGATTTCATTGTCAGTTCTTCCTGGTAGATGTTGTGCAATCTTAGACCACCTAGAATTGTCAAATAGACAAAACAGGATGGAAGATGAAGCTGTGATTAGACTGGCAAGATCAGTAATGGAGACAAAAACTAATTGATGTTGAGCAGATCATTTAGTTTTCTTATTGATAATTGAACAAGCACCTGTTACCCCACTTGGAATGGAGTTCAAGAATCACAAGCTGCTCTTCTGGAGTAAGGTTTCCACGCTTCACATCTGGTTTCAAATAATTCAACCATCTTAATCTGCAACTCTTCCCAGTTCTCTTCAATCCTAAAGAAGACAGACACAGAAATTGGAATTAAATCACTCAAATTATGAAGTATTAATCACGACATGGTGTAGTATAACAACTGTGTGTTTATTTGTTTACCTGAACATCTAGCCAAGAGATTCCAACGACCTTCACCATGTTGAGCAATGTAATGGATGAGAAGTGAGTCTTCCTCAAGGGTCCATGGCCCTCTTCTTAGCTCACTATCTTCTTCACCATAACTACTGGATCCACTTTTGGATGGAGAAGACATAGAAACTCAAATTTTGAGAGAAAGCCACAAACTTAATAGAAAGAGATACAGAGGGGTTCAGTATTGTTGAAGCTACACAGCCAACCCAAGATATATATAGTCCAACAATAAGTTCAAGCAAAGGTAAATTTCTTTTCAACCCCAGTAGCCTAAGAAAAGTAAAAGCTCCACTTGTAGAATTGGTTTATTTTTCCACATACAGGGTTTGGTCTCTTAAACATGTTTCTGTAATTTTATTTCAATGCCACTAAGGTCCCCTGTCTAGATGTCTTCTTGACAATCCTGAAGGGTCAAAAGCTCTGATGGCTTTGAATGATGATCCACACAAAACCTTTGACCAAAATCCATAAAATGAGGTTTGATCAAGAAATCATGATCATAGAATCAGAACCTTCTCCATGTAGGACCCATCTAAAAATGGATTCTGCTCCTTAATTTATAACTTAATAAGAGAATCCCAGCTCATCTGCTGACTTAAAAGGGCCAATAAGAGTTGAATATTCTTGAAATGAAATCTGGGTGCTTTTGTGTTGTTCATTCAAGTTCAATGTTCATGGGTTTCTAAGATTATCTACGGATGTTCTGCATAAATTTTATTGGAAATGTAAACGTGGCTCATCTGGGTTTGGCTTGCCTAGGCGGTTTTTGAGGGATTTGTGCATTCCTGAGATATAAAATTGCTCCTTTCTAATTGGATGTGTAAGGATGTCTGCTTCATACAAGAACAGTGCATTTCCCTATGAGGTTCCTGTTTCTCTCAAACCCTCAAATTTAGAGACAAGGTTTCAAGCTGTAATAGAAAAACAATACTACTTTTTTTTGTCAGTGCAGCTAACTTTGACTCAGATTGCACTACTCTTTCTCCAAACTGTACTGTGAAAATGGAAACCATAGAAAGGATCTAAATGAATTGAATATTGGGTGATGACTGGTTTGTTTCTTGCTTCATTTTAGTAATTCTTTTCTCATAGTTAATTAGCCGGTGTTAGATGAACTTGCTTGACAAGGGAGGGACATGGAAAGAGGAGATAAGGGTGATAAAGATGGTTTCTGGGGTAGAGGGAAGGGTTCTTATGGTGGGTGTGAAAAGTCTGGAATGTGAGCTTTGGGGATAAGATGATAACCAATAATTGGTTGCTGGAGAGAAAGTCTATGTTCATTGCTTGTGTTAAGTTCACTTTGAGAAAAGAACAGGCCTTCCATTTTAGGTCAGTGATCCATAAGTGAGGAAGATAGAGGCTTTTGTCAGATTTCTAGTTTAGGAATGAAAACCCTACCCATTTGAATTAGGACTTCTTGAGAAGTATAAAGGATAGCAAAATGAATTTGTGCTCAATCAAATTCCATTCGGAGAGTACATATATCCTTTAAAATATAGTGATGGGTAAGACTAGAACATCACAAAGAGAATTTATTAAAGCAAGATAAGTCCTACCCTAGGTTTGGTATGCTTTCTCCGAATAGATTAAAATTTTTAGATGCATTTGATACTTTTTCTTTTGGGTAACATGTTAGACACCTTTTGAAGCAAGAAAATCAAGAATAAACATTTTTGAGAACGTATAGATCAAACATAGCCTCAAATTTTTTGACTTTTTCCATGTAAAAATTATATTTTTCTTAAAATAAAATTAGAGATAATTTTTTCTGATACTATAGTTACCCATCTAAATACCTTATCGATTTCCAGATTGGTCATCTAGTTGAACTCATTCAATAATGTTTTTTTCTTCTTCTTTCATTCAATTGTCATTGTAACTTAGGAGTTTTAAACTTATTTTTCTCCACTCATCTTTGTCCATAGAAGAAAGCTTAGAACATCATTCACTAGAGTCAAGAGTGGTAGTCACTTCTTGTTCACGTTCCTTTGATGAGACAGAGAGAGAAGATTGAAGTCACCATCTAAGAAACTGAGTTAAAGGTATGGGATGAGATTAGAAGAGTAATGGAGACAAAAGAATATAGAGATCGTAGAACAAAAAGAAGTAACGTTATTCTTTACCAAATAGTTTGTGAGGTTAAGACAAGCTAAGGGGAAAGAAAGAAAAAAATAGTTAACCACAAAGTTATTGACATGACTGAGTGACTTGGGCATGCCATGTATGGTCATTCTCTCAAATCAAGTATTGTTGGTTTCACTTTTTGGATTGGAAGGACTCTCCAAATGTGCCACTCTAGCCCCTTTATCACCTTTCAAGATAATTATTGATAACTCGTGAACTCTTAGTTGGTATTATTAATTTCCGAATAACAAGTTGAGAGAGACAAAGACAAAACAAACTACCATAGAAAAGGGATGGTGATAAAAAGATGATAAAGTTGGTTGATAATGCAGTGTTTTTTGATGAAGTTAATTAAATGATATTTGAAGTTATAAGAAGTGAAATAAGTTAATGAATATCAAAAAACATGCATGAATAAAAAAAGCCATGGAGTAAGATGACCCAAAAAAGAAAAAAAAAGTTATGATGTATCATATAGATAAATTTGGTGTGGAGGAAAAATGAGGATATCAACATAAATAAGTAACAAAACTAAGAAGGATATAACAAGAAATGATCATGCTAGAGAACTTGTAAGAGTGTAGCTTCAATACATGTCATTTTTTATGGAGGCCTTTCAATACCTTAATACGAAGGAGTGATTTGGGTGAGATTGAAAAAATTAAAAAAGTTAGGGACAAACCTAAAATAACTTTAATAAAAACGGTAAGAAAAGATATGCATAGTTTAGGTTTTGTCTTCAATATAACTTATTGCAAGACAAGTATCTCTCTAATTGGTTTCATTTGATTAGTGTAAGGCGACTTTTTATTGTTGTAATTAAAGAAAATTATTATTGAGACTATTCAAAAGTATCTATATTGCAACTTCTCACTCATAAACCCAAATAAATACTCGGGTTGAGCTTCAATGTTGCGCATTAATTGCGCAACACTAAAGCCAAACGCTAAATACCCAAATCTGATCTATAACCTAACAAGTAGACATTATAATATTCCTTTGTGATCGAGTTAGGTCATATTATATTGTCTCTATTAAGTTACATCCTCTACCAAGATATTTGGAGGTAATATGCCTCCATGTTTCTTCTTTATTATGAAATTTGATAAAGTGAAAATGTGACACATTAGGAATTTATTTGATTGAAAAGAGAATTAAAGGGAAGGGGTGCAAAATTTTCATACTTGAAAAAAAAAAAACTTTTTGAGGTCATTATCTTATATTACGATATAAGGTACTTAATTACATACCATATGTTTTATGCTAGACTACACCTAATTCACTCTCATTGATCGTTCATGTCGCCGAGAAGAATATGGGGTGTATTTTACACTCAAATGCCGTTGCGTTAAGATTCTCCAATCGCTGAAGTGACATATTTGTTTTCTAATCAATATTATTAGGCCAACCGAGATCAATATCATGTTACAACGGTCTTATCATTTTAAAAGCTAGTGTGATTCGAAGGAGAGTACTTGGGTCCTCCCAAGAAGCTTATATCTAAATTCTATGAAGCCTAGGTATGTAGAGGATTGTGGCCTACATGTTCAAGTACATACCTATTTTATTTATGGATACAAAGTGAAGTACTTATTTCCTGAAGTGGTATATGCACCATTAGTAAATTTGTCAAGCTACTCAAAAGTAGGACCTTTGAGCTAAGAAATATATATGTCAGTGATTACACATACTTATCTATGACTGTAGATCCGATTATTTAAATAGAAGACTCTGAAAATCAATCAGTGCAACTATTAAGGATTCGTAACCTATGTATACAGATTATAAATTTGTTCAAATTTTCTTACCAAACTCTATATTGTATCAAGTCAACCTAAAATTTCAAACAAATCAACTTCACACATCCAAATTGTTCAGCTTCTCATGATAACCCAATTTATATTGGTTCTTCTATTATGGAAATTAATTTCTCCAAAGAACTCAATTTAATCTCATCAGTTCTAGAACTAAATGTGTCCATGCAACTTGAATATTTTTTCTTTTTTGATAAGACAACTTCGTTTTACTTTACTGCCCACACCAACCCACTAACTATTTTGGATTTTAAAATGTTGGTAACACAATAACAGTGCTTATTTTATGTTTTCATCAGCTAATGATAGCTCAGGCCATCTATTCCCAACAAATTCTTAATCTAGATAGAAATAGTTTGAAAAATGTTTAATGAAGAACAGAAGCTACAAAGTCTTCACAGTTTGGGTAACAGCAACAATCTTAAAAGGTGGAAAAGCTACGGCTGATAAAAATAATGAAACCCCGAAAAGTTGTTTCTGTTCCCATTTTGAAGTCAATACATCAGAGCTCATGTCCCTTCCCCTTAAACATTTTGGTTTCCTTGGTTTCTGCATTCATCAACCACTCTTTTTTTGGTAAATCAACAGCCCTACTACAGCAACAAAATTTCTTGTGGCATCATTGACAAGATATATTTAGGATACAAAGATTCAAACAAAATCTGCTAAGATCAATGATTTGTTTGGAAGAACAGTAGCAGAAGAATGTGAAAGTCAGTGCTAATTCAGTTCTAGATTGACGGATTGCAACCTGAATCTTCGAGAAACAAAGCTGAAATTAACCACCATTGATCCAACCAGTCTTCGTTCCATGTCGGTAACTCTACTCTCTGCCATCAATCTAGGAAAACAAGATTGATTAATTCTGTGTTTCTAATTAGTGTTTTCCAGATGAATCTGGAATTAATTAGTCATCAGTTGTTGTATATACAGCTTTGAATAAGATAGAATACAGCTTTGAATAAGATAGAAGTCTCTTTCTAGAATTGATTGCAATGGTTGCATCTACCCACTTAGCTCAAGGGAGGAAGACAAAGATTAAGGAAAACGCGCATGAGACTCCAAGAAAAAAAAAAATTTCTCAACTGTCCACTAACAAGAAGTTTGAGAAAGTTCCTTACTAATTGGAGAAAAGAAAGGGTCCATAATTGAGTTTGTTCAAAATTTTCTACACTCAATCGATTGATGAAGTTCTCATTATAATATTGGGTTTCCATTCTACTTTGAGATTCTTAATTTGCATAATTTGATTAAATAATATATATCTCACTATCAATGGAAATATATTTCTCTAGTTTACTAAACGAGTATACTTCAAGCGCCTATGATTCGGACGATTATATCTTTCACTAATGCATCAATTTTCGAATTTATATATGAAGAATTTCGATGTCCGAAGTAAAAGAAACACTAAGGAGGATAGAACTCGGCACGACACAAGGTCCTAATGAAATCCCAATAGAAGTATGGAAGAGCTTAGGAACTTATGGACTAGTTTGGTTGACTAAGTTGTTTAATAAGATTATAAGCACAAGAAAAATGCTAGATGTATGGAGGAGAAGCGTTGTGGTTCTAATTTATAAAAATATAGGAGATATTCAAAGTTATAATAATTATAGGGACATTAAACTAAGGAGCCATACAATGAAATTATGGGAGAAAATAACTAAAATCCATTTGAGACACTTAACTACAATTACGGAGACATAGTTTGAGTTTATGCCCAGAAGATCTATGACAGAGACTATTTACTTAATTAGGAGACTTATAGAAATGTATAGAGAATGTAGGAAGGACCTTCATATGGCATTTATTGACCTAAAGAAAGCTTATGATAGAGTTCCTAGAACGTTAATTTGACAAGTACTAGAGAAAAGAAGTGTTGCAAGTAAATATGTAAACATAGTTAAGAATATATATGATGGTTTAGTGATAAGTGTAAGAATAGTGGGGGTACAAAGTAATGAATTTCTAATTACAATTGGACTACATCAATGATCAACTTTAAGCCCATATCTATTGCACTTGTGATTGATGAATTAACCAAGGACATTTAAGTTGAGGTCCCCTAGTGTATGTGTTTTGATGATGATATTGTATTGATAGATGAGACTTAAGTGGGGATTAATACCAAATTAGAATCATGGAGAGCAACTTTGGAATCAAAAGGCTTTAAACTAAGTATAATGAAGACAAAATATCTAATTTGTAACTTTAGTCATAATTGGGCAGACGATGAGGTGGTGATGTTTGACGATGAGATTCCTTAGAGTGATTATTTTAGATACCTAGGATCAATCATAAATAAAAGAGGTGATATAGATGATGATGTTTCCCAAAGAATTAAAATAGGGTGGATGAAGTGGAGAGGTGCGTCTAGGGTCTGTGTGATCGGCATATTCCATTAAAGCTTAAAAACATTTTTATAAGATCGTTGTTCGACCAGCTATATATGATGTACGTTGTAGAGTGTTGAGTTGTTAAAAAGAATCATATAGATAAACTCAATGTAACAGAAATAAAGATGTTAAGATAAATGAGTGGCAAAACTAGGAAGGATAAGATAAGGAATGATCATCATATTAGAGTTGATTTGGGAGTTGCTCCCATAAGTGATAAGCTTCGAGAAAGTTGTTTTGAGGTGGCACGGCCATGTCCAACAAGACCTATAATGGCCCTATATGGAGAAATGATATAATTTAGATTAAAGAGACTAGAAGAGCTAGGGGTAAACCTAAGATAACTTTAAGAGAAGTGGTGAGAAAGAATATGCATAGCTTACGCTGTGTATCTAGTATGACCTCAAATAAAAATGATTAGAAGGCAATAATCCATGTAGCCGACCCCATTTAGTTGGGATAATGGTTATTGTTGTTGTTGTTTATTTCCTTGTCAATGGAAAATAGGATTATTGGAATTTGATAGAAATCATAAAACCTTGTAAGAAATTTTCTCATGATATGCTACTTCTAAAACCCCACATTGATCAATCTGCCTATTCATCGAGGTGCAATAGGTGTGTAGATTCTTCAAACTTTAAGACTTATTGTATCTTAATGGCATAGCAGAATTGACACACTTATGTTTTGAGATGGGTAAGCTTGATTGTCGCTTTTGTTGGTCCTACAAAAACACTGCTTGTATCTTTCAAGGTTTAGCAAAAAGTTGCTTGTTGAGTTATTTGAGTTATACTCAACTTATATTCTAATATAGGCCATCGGTTAATTATAATACTAATGATGTAATGGGTCCTATAGAAGAGTCCAATTAACTATAGAATCTAGTATTGTCTATAAATACTAGTTAGATGCAATAATTTGAGTATTCCAAACTAGATACTTAGGGTATTACTTAGAGCAAACCATGTACTTAAACCCTAACACTGTTATCACTACCAAGGAACAATGTTATCACTACCAAGGAACAATGACAGATTTTTTTTTTGATGATAAATAGAAATAGTTTATAGAAATCATAAGCTGTAACTACATCCAGCATGAGACATAGCCTTAGAGCAAGTAAGTCCTACATGTCCATCTATTAAACTAAGTAGTCAGTTTTTGGTTGCATCCTGTTTTAGATTACAAACTTCCATCTTAGATGCGATTGGTAGCATCATTGCCAAAATAGGGAAAAGGGTGGGAGATAAGTGGTTTATCTCTTTGCCTATGGTGAGATCTTTTCCTATTTTGTGATTACATCAAATGTATTGTAGTTGTACATTTTTTTTTTTTTTTGTTGGGCTCTTTGTATCATTGCCCAAGTGATTTCTAGTAGTTGCTTCAAAAATTGTCCTGTTGGGGCCCATCCTTTTTGTAATTCCTTGATGAAAGCCATGAAGAAATCTTCACCAGACTTGGAAACGGTGCAGAGCTTTGTTTAGACCTCTTCAACCAAGTTAGATCGAGTTGGGGAACGAATAGAGAGGAAACAATAAAACCCAAATGCCCTAGAAGTGCTGGTGGATGGATTAATCCTGAGGAAGGATGGTTCAAAATAAATGTGAATGCATCACTATGCAAAGGAGAATACAGTCAGATAGGAGGTGAATTTCGCAAAATGTGCTTCCTGGAGGCGGGATGAGACACACACGGGCGGCACTGCCTTAGGGCGCCCCAAAGCTGCCCTGCGCGGGAGGCAAGGGGCGCGGAGGGGTGCCGTGTGGGAGCCCGCGCGGCCCCCTCTTTGGGCTCCTCTCGGTCCCCCGTTGGGGGTCCCGGTCTGTTTGGGTTTGGGGCCCCTTTGTTCTAAAAAAAATGTTTGTAAGTGTGCTTATTTTATGTTTTCACCAGCTAATTATGCTAAGGCAATCTATTTCCAAGTTGTTAACTTAAATAAAAATCATTTGGAAAATGTCTAAAGAAGAACATTAGCTACAAAGTCTTCTCAGTTTGGGTAAGAGCAACAATCTTAAAAGGTGAAAAAGCTGCGCGTGATAAAAATAATGAAACCAGCAAAGTTGTTTCTGTTCCCATCAGAGCTCATGTCCCTTCCCCCCACAACATTTTGGTATATATCCTTTGTTTCTGCATATATCCACAGCCCTTCACGGCAACCAATTTTCTCGTGGCATCATTAACATGAAGATATATTTAGGATACAAAGACTCAAAAAGATCTGCTAAGATCAGTGATTTGTTTGGAAGAACAGTAGCAGAAGAATTATAGTGCTAATTCAGTTCTAGATTGACTGATTTCAACCTGAATCTTCCATAAACAAAGCTGAAACCGACCACCACTGATTCAACCAGTAGTGTTTTCCAGATGAATCTGAAATATTTAATTAGTCATCTGTTGCTGTATATATAGCTTTGAAGAAGATAGAAATTTCTTTCCAGAATCGATTGCAATGGTTTACATCTACCCACTTAGCTCAAGGGAGGTAGATCGATCTCAACTTTCCACTAACATGAAGTAGGAGAAAGTTCCATACTAATTGGAGAAAAGAAAGGGTTCATAACTGAGTTTGTCCAAAATTTTCTGGACTCAATCGATTGATGCAGTTCTCAGTATAATATTGGGTTTCCATTCTATTTTGACACTCTTAAATTTGCATGATTTGATTAAATAAGATATATTTCACTGTCAGTGGAAAATAGGATTACAGGAAGTTGGAACTTGTCTGGAATATCTCGTAATCAATTTCAAACTAAGAATTATTCCAACAAATTTTGAGTGAAATACTAGGAAAATAATTTATCAAAATACACGAAAAACCCAAGGAGAAATTTTCTGGTGATCTATCATTTCTAAATCCCTATTTTGATTTGCCACTTCATTTAAATGCAATAGAAAGTTCGAATCCTTTGTCCATACTTGAATTCTTGATATGTGTCCAATCTCAAAGCAGATCTTTTTTTAGTAGATTATCTAAAAATAGTGATTAATGGTGTTAAGATCTATTTTAGCTAATTTACTCGAAAAAAGATGAACTTATTGTTTTGAGATTGGATATATATCAAGAATTCAAACATATAAGTTGAAATTTTTTCTCTTGATGTGGGTAAAACCTTCAAACTTTGAAGACCTATGGTGTTTTAGTGGTAGAATTGGTTAAGCTCTTACTGAAGGACCTACAAAAATGCTGCTTGTTGCACTCAGTGTTTAGTAAACAGCTGCTAGTATTTGGCTCTTCTCCTTGGAGGGTACCTCACAATGACTGCCTAATGAATTATAAGATTTAATTACGTATAATATTCCAATCCAAAACACTCATTGAATTTACCAATTTCTTATATTATAATATTACATGTGGTTAAATCCTATAACTTATTGGGTACTCATTAGAAGAACTCCTTCAAGGTTGCTCACATGGATTTACCATTATAGGGTTTACTCGGTTGGTAAGACCAACACCTCCAAGTGAAGAAACCGTGGGTTCAATTCATACTAAATACCCCATCCCCGATATATAAAAAGAGAAAATTGCATTGGCACTTCAAAATAGAGGCTTTAAAGCACTGACACCCCACTTTATATTTGAAAAAATAGACACCCCAAAATTGAATTTTCGTTGGATATATTAATCTAATTTCTCACTGAAAACCGTTAAATCACTGTTTACCTTTTTTATTCTTTCATATTTTGATAGGGATGTTTTTGGAATTGAAAGAAAATAAACAGTGATTTAATGGTTTTCAATGACTAATTAGACTAATGTATCCAATGAAAATCAAATTTTGGGGTGTTTGTGTTTTTAAAATATAAAGTGAAGTTAGTGCTTTAAGACCTCTATTTTGGGGTGCCAATGTAATTTACTCTAAAAAAATCATTCTCCAACCATAAAATCCTGGAAAGAAAGAAAGAAAGCGCTTCTTTCAGAGAGAGAGAGATATGGGCTTGATCTCCTGGATTTTTAGCATTGGATGGATCTCTAACTGGCTATAATGCAAGCCCAGTTAAATTTCAGTATCCATGAGGTGTGGGCTTTTACTTGGCTGGGTTTTATTTCTCAGGTGATGTACTTGGTTTAAATTCAGAAGACTAAGTTGATTTCTATTTCAGTGAAATTAGGTGCAAAAATCAAACCCAACAACTTTTTAAAGTGCAAATCATCTCAATAGAAATCATACCTTATTCAGGTTGCAGTCTCCTTCAATCTTGAATTGCCCCTTATTCCAATGGATGGTCTTTATGGGTTCAATGGTAGTTCAATCATAAATTGAGCAAAGCAGAAGGTTAAAACCCTCTCTACCAAATAATGGAAATCTACTAATAAAGAAATTGCATATAAGTGGTGTCACCAAACTAGTGAATGATAAATTTAGATATAAATGTGATTTGACTATCAAAGAATTTTGATTGTGACTGGTTGTCTTCTTCATTTTGTATGATAAATTGGATAGTAAATCTACTATATATTGATTTGCTTCATACACTAAATTGGTTAACTCTCTATATGTTCATCACCTTTTTCTTTACCCATTTTGATTTTGATTCACATTTCATTATGTGTCAAACTAAGAGGGAAGGTATTTGTCATACAAAAACTAGGACGGGATGTTCTTGTCATTTATCTATATCAATAAGAAAAGATTATCCTAATAGTGGAGTCAACCGTTTGGTCGGCTTTGGCTTGGACTTTCTGGTTTAGGGTTGAAAGCACCAAACTCAAAACACAGTCCATTAGCAAAATTTCGGTTTTGGTTTCAATTTCGAGTTGATGTGATTTGGGTTTTGGTTGGGTTTGGCTTAAGCTCCGGGTTTGGGTTTGGGTTCGGGTTCGGATTAGATTGGTTTTGAGACTAATACCCACCCATCATCAAACTATAAAAATTATATTATGGCCTTGGGCTTAAGACCCACATAAACCAACCTCTTTATCCTCTCTATATCGGTTTACAATGAGACGGGTTGTTTAATGGTTCGGTTCGGATAGTGGTTTAGGCTAATGGGTTGGACCGAACTAGATCGAAACTGATAGGTTTTTCAATCCCCATCCAATTAGCTTCATATTGCTCTGACTCTGGTCTTAATGGTTCGGTTCAATTTCAGTAGTTTTCGGTCTAGAATTGACACCCTATGATTTGATGGGAAAACAATAAAGGCTAAATAACTTCTTTACCATGGTAGATTTACTGCAGACCTGAATTCAGAGAGAGACAGGTGAGTTATGGGCTCATCACAATGAAGATTTCCTTCACAATGCTAAATCTTTAGTAAGTTGGTGTATGACATTTGATTCAATGTTCATGTACTCTGCTGAATTAGCTTTTATTTTAATAGGGTACTAAGCTATTTCAACCTCAATTGCCACTTATGGCTTTATGGGTCTTGAATTGAATGTGACAATCAAGAGATCAACAAAAGAGGAAAGTTTGGTTCAGTACTATAACCCATCAATGGTGAGTGAGTTTCTCTAATTTTGCCAAGTTTTTCCAATTCTGTTATGCATATGTCAAACCAAAATCTTTGATGCTTAAATGCAGACTAGAAAACAAGAAGTGGGGAGAGAATTTTTTTTTTTAGTTATTTCCATGTTTTTGGATTCTGACCACCCAAGATATCTTACTTATTTTGGAATTTAAATAGATTTCAATGTACCAAAAACTTGGCCCTTTTTATGGTTTAATGCAAATACTATACAAATGGTTGGACTAGTCTAATTCAATCAGATCAGACAACAATGGGTTTGAAGCACCATTCAGGGTCAAATTGATAATACACTGACTTATGATTCTTGATTTCTAGAAGGCATAACAAAACAGAGAACAAGAAGATGAACCTAATGTCAAAGATTTTTGCACAACCAGAGTTTGAGGGGATAATTTTTCTATACAAGTAGAGTTTGAGGCCAAGATTTATCTCCGATTTTCTTCAATTAGAAATAGAAAGAGAGGTTTCTCTTGTGTCGTGTACAAATTCTCATCGAAAAGATAACTATTTTCCTAGTTTTCCAAGAAGAATTGATTTTCGTATAATTTCGTTCATATATGTATAGTATTTCTATTGCAAAACAGAAGGAAAATGACAATATAGATGATGGGTAGATGAGGTTGTGATCTTTGGTTCGATTCATGACCCAAAACTACGGGATATAAAAGAATCACTAATCCCAAAGATCCATAAACTTAATTATGGATCCAGCAATAGAAGCATTTTAGTTATTCAATCTTAGATGTTGTACTTAATTTCGCATAATGGTTTCGTATCTATAGTATATATAGATCTAGATATAGATTTACAAAGATCACCAATCATTACCCCAAAGACCATTTAAGAAAATCTTTGT
Organism: Hakea prostrata; assembly: GCF_041222555.1. Classification (NCBI taxonomy): domain Eukaryota; kingdom Viridiplantae; phylum Streptophyta; class Magnoliopsida; order Proteales; family Proteaceae; genus Hakea; species Hakea prostrata. The sequence continues at coordinate 21,534,850 of NC_142605.1, read as the reverse complement.
AAATTATCCAAAAATAAACTTTTAAAAAAAAAATTCCTCAACTTTCCTCTCCCTTTTCCCCATCACTACCAATTGATTATAGGGTATGGGTGTTTTTTTAACCCTTGGTAAGAAGTAATGGCTTGTAAACAATGTCCACTATGTAGAAGGTGTGGGTCCACTTTAGGTCTTCTGACTTGTATGGTTTGTTGAAGTTCATCAATTGTCATGGACTTCCGTTGGATTATAATCCATTTAATGGGAAATCCAACTAGGGTTTTTCTGTAAAATGGAAAATGAATAATACATTTACACATAACACATGTATATTTACAATATACCCTTACTTTTTTTTTTTTTGGTCAAATATACCCTTACTGAGTTCAGTCACATTTTATACCATGCTGATGTGGAATCTATCCAGTTCAGAATGGAGCCCATTTGCCACAAGGCCCACAGCCCACCTGTGTGTTGTTCTGAAATTATCACTTCAAAACACTCATGCCATGAACTAACATTCCTTGCCTATCTCAAGTTTTATTTTATGTTATTTATTTTGTATCTCACTCTCTCTGCAAAAGCTTACAGTGGGACCAAAATTACTGGATATATACATGCAGGACGTGGGTCCACAAAAGGAACATAACCCAGAAGCTGGGACTGCCTCGTGGACCCTCTTCTGTTTCTACCCATACCTTAAAAGGGTAGAAATAGTAGGTTCAAGGCATAACTCAAAGTGTACTTGCAGTAAATAAAATGCCAGAAACAAGTATGAATGATCTCACAAGCTCCCCTACTCCTTATTTATAAACACCTTTTGGGTTCTATCAGAGAAGCACTAGAATTTTTAGTCCATGGATGAGTTTTCAGGAGATTCACTGAGGTTCAAGCCATTCACAGTCTTGGATATTGACACCAACATGGAGCTAACAAACCATTTTGCAGAATTGAATCCAAATGGTTTGGAGAATCTCAATTTAAGTTTACAGGGTTTCATGGGTTTATCCAGTGACAATTTCTTCCCACAGCAACAACCTGAATTCTCTGTTGAATTTGGTAATAATCTTCAAGGCCTGTATCATTCAGATGGTCCAGATGAAGTTCCAATCGCTCACTCCATGGCTGCAGCTGAAGATTTTGTTCCAGAAAGTAAGAAACAGAAAACAATGGCAGTATCAGAGAGCAGCTCAGGGAATTCTTCTAACCCTGTTTCTGAAACTGGTTTGATTGGAAATGAAAAGATTAAGAGAAAGAATGTATGTTTACTCTGTTTCTTCAATGCTCTCTCTTGTTTCTTTTGTCATGTAGTATATCTTGAATATTATGAGAAACTAAGTTAACATATTGTCTTTATTCTTGTACTTCCAGAGCTTAGGGAGAGCAAAGAGAGGGAGAAGCAATAACAAAGAAGTGCAGAAATCTAAGGACGTGATTCATGTGAGAGCAAGAAGGGGCCAAGCCACTGATAGCCACAGTATAGCAGAGAGGGTAAGTTTGTCAGAGAACCCTTTTTTTCTTTTCCTCTTTTAATTATGGAACCCTGAAAGAAGCTGATTTTGATCTGTACCTTTGGTGTCCTACATAAAAGTAACTTAAGGAAAGGATACTAATAGAATTGAATCTGAAACTTTCTTGTGGGTCAGGTGAGGAGAGAAAAGATCAATGAGAGACTGAGATGCTTGCAAGACTTGGTTCCAGGATGCTACAAGGTATCTGTCAGTGATACTTTTCTTCCTTTCTTCCCCCACCTCCTTTAAAGAACTTAGTGTCAAAGAATCTATTTTCTCTTCTAATTTGGAATAATTGATTTGCAGACAATGGGAATGGCTGTAATGTTGGATGAGATTATCAACTATGTCCAGTCATTGCAGAATCAAGTTGAGGTGAGCTAGGATTGAAATCTAATGAAATTTTCATATTCTGAGAAATTATAGGTGAATTGGATTCTAATTAGTTTATCTTCTTGTCCTTCTTTTTTCTTTTTACCTGCTTCCTGTAGTTCCTTTCTATGAAGCTTTCTGCTGCAAGTTCTGGCCATGACTATAGCCCAGATATGGAAGTCTTTGGAACAATGCAGGTGATTCTTCAGTTATTATTTATTTATTTATTTATTTATTTCCCTTTCTTATAATCACACAAACCACACACCAGTCCCAAACCTGGATCCACGTTTCCTGCTCATGGCATGCAGCCAACTTTATATTATATGGGTTTATGTGTATATGGTTTAGCTCCTGCTAAGGTCTGTCTCATGAAGTTCTTTGTTTTGAGCCGCCCACCAAAGCTAGCTTTATGTTGACTTCATGGGTTCTATAGGGCCCTATGAAGGAGTGATGACTCTAATCCTTTAACAGAACCACTGTTTCCTCTTCACTCAGTGGTGTCTGTGTTTGGACTATATAGTTGCTCCTAAACCTGCTCTTTACACACAACAGTTCCCAATAGAACTGCTAGTAAGATAGATCAGGGATTCTGTCTTGGTGGGTTCAATGGAAGAACCATACTAGAACTTGTATGGGGAATTATTAAGTCTCTGTAGTGCAGACACTTCCCCTGAACAGGCCCTCATTATTCCACCTACTTCCAGGATCACCTTTGCTGGCCATATGTTGTGTCACTGTTCTGACACAAAATGAATGCTGAAATGTCTTTAATATACCTGAGAGGGAACAATGGGAATTTTAATTAGTGATTTATATGTTTATATGTATGTAAAAGGGAATAATGTGAAATTTGGATTGTTCATGTTGCAGGGGACAAATGCATATGAAGCACAAGAGGTGGAGAGGTTGATGAGAGAAGGGTATGGAGGTTTCAGTTGCTTCCACTCAACATGGCCTCTTTGACTGACCTTGCTGCTCTGACCACATAATCATGCTCTATATTCCTCTTCAGTTTTATCCACTCGAATCAAATCCATCTCCTATTCATATTATACATACATATGTGCAAAAGAAACTTGTAATAGCTCTACTAGAGAAGGATTAACTCATGATTCAATAATGAGGAATCACTTGATTAGCAGACAACTGTCTTTATCTTCTTGGTTTAAATTAACACTGGTCACACATGGTTCTGACATTAAACAGTAACTCTTATGATAAGCTAATGATGATTGGCAAGTTGTAGCTGTGTCGGCATGAACAGAGTTTAGACATAATCTGACCTTGATTGGACTAGAGTTTTGTTATGTTATGGACATTTTTCATTAGAAAACAATGAAGAAAGTTATAGTCAATAACCCAAAATTTAAAGCTGAAAATGTCTAGTCATATCTATCACTATTTGATTAGCATAATAAGAGGAGTGGCGGAATCTTAGACCTTGTATGGTAACGTTTCTGTTTTTTACTTCTTGTTTTTAGCTAAGGCACAGAGTTTCTGCATCTGTTCCTGTATTAAGCCCTGAAACAAGTAAATTCTTCCACAGTTGTCTTAGTGTGTGTGAGTCTCAGAGAGAGAGAGAGAGAGAGAGAGAGATTTGTTGAAATTACCAACCAAAAAACTTAAGGTGAAGATGAATAAGTATATGATGGAAGAAAGTCACAATGGAAATCTCCCAATACCACCAAGGTCTCAGCAAGAACTGTTTTCAAACTTGACATGCAAATACCAAAATCTCACTTATCTCTTTTCTTAACACAATAAGACAATAGAACAAGGTAACACTACACGAACTCACTTCTCAGCCCGATCGACTCCTTCACTACCATCATAGATATCACAAAATTGCTCCTTTTGATGGAAACAAAGTTTCTGTATTTAATTATAGTCACAGTCAACTAAATGAATCCTATTATGGTTCATGGATTGGGTGGAGTGCAATCTTGGTATTGATTATTTCAAGACAAATGATGATTAGTTGATTAATTAACTGAAAGTTAGGGAGATCAAGTCAATAACAAATCAGGTTACCTCAGTGTTGACTCACATTTAAATTCCAGTCTAACTGAGAATCCAAGCTAAGAAAAGCATACTTTCTTTTCAATTCGCAAACAGTTCATGAAAGAAAGAGGATAAAAAACAGAAAACAGACAAACAAGCAAACTGAACATGTTTGTGGATCTAGGCCTGGCAACCCAACCGTGGATGACCCACAAAGAAAACTTCATCAAATATTGGTTGCCCATAAGAGTGGAACAAAGGATAAAAGACACAACCCCAAGAAAATGGGCCCTTTTGATCAAATAATTTGATATGTAGAAGTCTTGTTTATGTCATTTAAGATGAAAGTGGTGGTACCCATGAGTGAACAGTATAACCTTGCTGGTTTCAACCATGTTACCTGTGACCTGAAATCTTGTTTCTGACTTCAAAGATGGATCCACACCAATGTATTTGGTGGGCAACTTTAATGACCTGTTTTGTGAAATCATTGACTGACACAGAGATCTTGGTCCTGATCTTTCTTTATGGTATGGTATAATCCAACCCGATGGGTTAACTAGTTTACCTAACTAAAACTCTATGTATATGTATTTTATGTTCTTTTATGGAGTCATTATCAGCTCTGGGGTTTTTGCAGTTTTGGTGGTGGGGGTCTTGTGAGACTATTTTGGTGATTGGTTGAGAGACCGCCATTGTAATCTTCTCCTTCATAGTGAAAATTCTTCTTTTTCACCCATAGACATAGTATATTGCATTGGTATGTGAACCATGCTATGTCTATTTGTTCCTTTGATTTTTTTTTTCCGTTTCTGTCCGTGATTTCTTGGTTTTCACTCTAACAATCCATTAAACCCTAGACCAGTTCAATCCCATAATCAAGGTTTTATATTTATTTATTGCCTTCCATTTCACTGTAGTTACCTGTTCATCTTTATAGTTTAGTGACCAATTGGTGCTGAACAAGCATAACACATTAAACCTTAAGACCCACAATTGTAGTGATATTAGATTTCCCCAGATGTTACCAAGTCACAATTGCAGAGAATGATCAGAGACAGGAAACTAGTTGAGAATGAGTTTCTTTCTGAAGGGGAGAAGCTAGGTGCAGTGCACCTATAGATTTGAAACAGAGAGGAAGACAGCTTGAATGGGCCACACAATGCTCACAACAATATGGGTAATGTGGGTTCTTGAAAACCCTCTAAGCAACTTTGAATCTTCTTTTACTTTTGACTACATTTGGACTTGCTATTCTCTCACTTCAGAATGCATGTATAAGGAAGAAATATGGGACCCTTCACTAACTAAATGGATAGACCATATTCCCTATTTAGATTTTAGAATCACATATGTCTCCCAATATGATTTTCTAATTGATGAAGTTGTCATGGAAAGCCGCATTTAACTACTCTGGGCAAGTTCAGCTGTTCAGGGACCCAAGGTGGTTGAGATTGTTAGCTACTCAGAAATCTTATTCGATATTAGTGAAGCAACAATGTTGGAATCTTTTAGGGCTTTCTTCTATTGTTGTTATCAGAAGCACTGGTTCAACCATTGCTTCTACCATGGTAGGCCACTGCACTGGTTCAACCATTGCTTCTACCATGGTAGGCCACTCTTCAATATGAATATCTCATAATCTAGATAGGTATAACCACATCTTCAACTTTTCTCTGAACAGATAAAGAGTATATCATCGGATGATGTGAACTTTTTATGTTGTAAATTTCTTTTTTTGGTATGAAGAAATAGTAATGAAAATTGTTGAGAAAAATTGTCCCCTTGTCAGCTTCAGCAGAAGCCTATGGCATCAAATTTGTCATTCAATTAGTGCATGGATCCCATTTTTTTTCCAATAAAAAATTAAAAAGATTTTATTTTTTTGGATGAATAAATAAATTCATTAAAAAACCGAAAGAGTGAACATACAACAAAGCGAAATTAAGTGAAGCTAAAGTGAACAGACATAGCAACTACGACATAGCCTAAAGACAAGGGCTAGACAAAGACCAAAAGAAACTATTTTACGGATTTTTTTCTTTTCCTTCTTTCTCTTGGATGATTTATGCTCAATCAAGAAGTTGTCACCGTAAGGGTTGTGCCCTTTAATAGGATGGTTACTCCTTCTACACCCAGGACGGTCAAGATTGTGCGCATGGAGGGAGGTAGAAGACTCAGTAACGTGCTCAATAGGATTTTAATCAATGGTCGAAGATAAGGAAGGGGTGTTCGAGGATTAAGCAACTCTAGTGAGGGCTTCCTTGCGTTAGGCCACTAGCCCCGTTGATAACTAAAGTAGTACTTACGGCTAATATGCTAAGTGTAGTACAAAATTATTATGGTCCTACAAAAACACTGCTTGTTATATAGGGATTGTTATCACTGTCAATGAGAACCCTTTTAGTTTAACAAACCCTCCCCCCCAACCAAAAAAAAAAAAAACAAACAAAACAAAAAACAAAAAAGAGGAGTCTAGATGGAGAGAGGTATGTGCTTCCCTTATGCTTTTCACCATACAATAAGGGTGGAGCCATATGCACCAAAGGTCCCACCTTTAATTCACAATGTTAATATTTTGAGGTGAACCCCACCCTTACTAAATGGTGGAGAAACATGAGGATACTTCTACCTTGATGGGTAGAAGATCCAAGGCTCAAATAGACATATAATTTAAGTTGGGACTGAGCCATCCTTGAGGCTTTAACTTGAAGTCTGGCCCAACTAGATCTTGGCTGCAATTTCTTGGCCCAGCCCCTAGCCCACGGGTCTGAGAAATCCAAACTGAAATCTAAGCCCACAAAATTTTTAGCAGGCTCAGGGTTGGGGTGATGTTTTTTGTTGGCTCAAGTTGCACCCTTACATGCTCTTACTCCTCCAAATCTCCTGTTTGTCTGAGCCCTTACAGGCTCTTACTCCTCCAAATCTCCTGTTTGTCGTTGGCTTCTAAGGTGTCATGTATCTTGTAAGGGCTCTTACTCCTCCAAATCTCCTGTTTGTCGTTGGCTTCTAAGGTGTCATGCATCTTGTTGTACATGTATTGCATTCAAGCTCGAGATAAATTGTCTGAGTAGTCTCACTTGGATCATAGAATTAGAACAATTGTTTGGAAGAAAAGGCGAACCTAGTGCCAAAAGCTTCTCCACAAAATATAGAAGGGAGGGGCAAAGGGGCATTTTTCTTTATTAGACTCTTATTAAAAATTTGAGCACAGATTTAACACCAGTTTTTGGCTGTCTATTGGCAATCTTAACATTTTATCGGTGATGGTTATATTTCTTCTACTCTATAAATCAGAATCTCAAGGCTGATACCATGCAAAGCCATGCGAATCGGCCGATTCGATCCTGAGAATTATGAACTAACTTTGAAGTTAGAAGTTAGAACCGTATGATTTACCGATCCGATCCCGATATTCAGCGGTCTACTGAGTTGAACCGGTAGGATCAGTGCCAACTCAGGATCTCTCGAGGTGTATAACAATCCGATCCGATACTGGGAACCGTGTTCGTTCGAGGGTTTATCTATCGGAAGTCCTGCTTCAATTTTTTCATACATGGACTCCCAACTTGAACTTTGTTTTTGGTAAAATGATAATTTTTCAAGGAAATTTAAATATCAAAATCTAAAACTTCTACTTCAATGCGAAGAAAGAAGTGAAATTGAAGTTCTTACGGATTCGAACCTTCCTTAGTACGAAAATCTATAACTAGTGAGGCCGACTCCAAATTGAGGAATTACAAAGATGATGTCTTCAAAGCAGGTTTCTGAAGATCGAGGAGGATCTCGTGCTGCATTATTGAGGTAGGAAATGAACCATTTGTTTTTCATTTTGGTTTAATGGATTGGAACCCTAAATGATCTGAAGTCCACAAAGCAACCGTAGTCTTTGTTGTTCACTCATAGATTTCATATTTTTATTGACTTTCTGTTCCCTTCTTTTTGACGGAAATTTAACACATTGTAGGTCACTGGTTCTGGTTGTGTTTAGTTCTGATTTTTTTTTTTTAATTTTTATTCTTATGCTTTTGAAACTTAGTGTGAAATGCGGTTTCTGTAGCATTTGTTGAACTCCTTGCGAAGTTCTAGTTCTCCTCCAAGTATGGGGGTTATGATTACTGATTCTTTCTTTCCTTTGTATATCTTACTGGCACAATTGTGATTTGAATTTTACAATTTGTTAACTTCTGCAGTTGAGTAAACACAACAGTTGGAAGAACTGTTAATACAGTCTAACAAATGCAAATCTGGGAGCTTGTTGGGTCTCTTAAAAACACCTATTGATACATCTAGTAATGGATGCAATGATTTTTAGTCTATCCTCATATGATTTTGGATCCTCAAGCCACATTTATACATATGTGAAGGAGGACAAAACCTTGGCAGCTGGAGTAAACTACAATTAAAATAAAACACATGCAGCAATTAGACGTTTATGTCTCAAATTGATCATAAGTCAAAATGGAAATTTTTACAGTAGGAGACTTGGTGATAAATGGTTATGTTGTGTTTCAGGAGAAGTGTCTGCTTTTTTGAAATACATAGTTCACTCCTTAGTGTTGATGGTAGTGGTTGCACTAAATGATGTGAACCCAATTCTAGGGTTAGGGTTTCTTGGAATGATTCCATTGAATTAAGTGTTGCCCAGAATCTTCCAGCAAATAATCTAATAATTTTAGGGCACCTATGGATAGATGGAAATTGGAAGGAAGATAAAGAAACACAATTGGGATCCTAAGGTTTGTTAAGGGTTTAACAAAAATCTCTATGGGATGAGTTGTGGGATATCCAAAATTTGCCACAAGGTAGATGGAGAGAAGAATGAGGTAATTTGAATGATTAGGTGAGGTCTAGGGTAAATGGAGGGGTTGATTCCAAACATGGGGAAAATTCGGGGTTTTGGGGAATTAGTCTTGGGCAATCTTTCTTGAATCTTTTCTTTCTTTTCTCTTCTTTTCTTTTCTTTTCTTTTCCTTTTCTTTTTCTTCTTTCTTTTCTGTTTTTCTCAGATCTGCCGCAAGTCAAAGAGGGGGTGGGAAAGATGCTGCTGGGTTTGAGGGAGGAGTTGAGGGGTCCTACAGTGGTCGCAGGGGTGGGAAAGGCTTCTGGAAGGTCTGCAAGGGGTGGGGGGGGGGGCTGGGATGCTTGCTGCCAAGCTACAGCAGGGGAATGGGGTGTGGGCACTTGCACCGGCCACGGGAGGGGTTAGGGTTGTCTTGGGGATGAGGGAGAGGGGCTGAGGTTTACAGGGGGTGGGGAAGTTGCTGCCAGGTTGTGGCAACAAGGGAAAGGGGGACTTCTAGGGTTGCGCTGGGTGGGAGGAAGAAGAAGGAAGAAGAAGGAAGAAGAGAAGAAGTGGAGCAGGGGATTGGGATTTGGGATTTGGGAGGGTATTTACTCACTGGTTTGCTGAAAACCTTGAAGGATGCTTGCTGGAGCTGTTGATTGGCTGCTGTACAGTTGCTGGATTGCAGGAAAGAGGGAGAGAAATGAGAGAACTAAACAACCACAAGGTCCTACCCAAATAGGACCATGCTGCACCTTCCTTAGCTGTGCAATATCAATAACTTTTATTCATCTAGACTTAAGAATTACAATGAGCAATGAGGCTTATTTATAAGACTAACTCAACTCAAAAAGAAAGAACTTAACTCAAACTGGGAGACTCTATATTGACTCAACTAAGACGGATTAGAGGCCAACTTAACTAGGAGTTCCTTTATAAGTTAGGATACCATTTTACAACTAATTAACAATCACCAAAATTAGAAGAAGATTCTTGAAATAAAAGACTAACTTATCTGTAAGAGTCCCCTTTAAAGAAAGACTCCTTAGCTAAGTGAATCACAGCCACTATTAAAGACAGATTCCAATTAAAAACGACCTCCTATTAGATTGGGAACTCTTCTTGTAAAAAGAGTCTTATCTACAACTTAACCGATGAAACCAACTCAGTCGCAACCCAAATAAGAAATTTAAACTGGACTGGGGCTCTACTAGTATAGCTAGACTTCTGGAATTAGATTTCAACAGTGAAATTGGGCCCCACTTTAGCTTTTGGCTGGGGGGGTCAATCAGTGCTCACATCACTAGATGCTGTCTCAGTTTCTATTGGTTTAATAGACACAGTGAGGCTAACATTTAATGTTTTAATCTTTTGGCTTAACTATTTCATGTTTGATTTGGTTTGAGCAAGTAGAATTTGATTATTTTTCAGTTTATCCATTAATATTCAGTCAACCCTTCAACCAGTTCACTGTTGGATTGGGTGAATGATTTCATTTTGTCTGTTAGCATATGAGTTGACTTGTTTCTGGTTTAGTCATTGTCAAGCCTATCAGAAGATACTAATTGCTCCCAATTCCCATCAGACCATAGGACAATTCATTTATTTAACAGTAGTCTTCACTTCTGTATGCATTTTTCAGTTAGAAATATAATCCAATATGATAGAGTGAAACTGTATAGGGATATCTTTACTGCATTGCCTCACTAGCTCAAGCTGTGCAAAAATAACACTGAGTTTCCCGTACCCATGTAGGCACACTCCATTGCAGATTATCCATTTTATGGGTAATTTTATGAGAATATGGTCGGTTTACTCAATGCACCATTATTTGTCTCAGCAAAGTGCTTCAGTTGTAGTTTTTATCTTCAGTTGTCTGGTTCCATCTTGCATCCTGTTTTTAGTATTGCAGAGGCCTTGGAAAGGAAGACCACTCTCGAATACACAGGTCAGCTCTCTTCTTCCTTCTCATAGGAAAAGAAACATTAGAGGAAAGTTCTATCCTATATTTGTGCATTTTTTTGAACAGAAGTAAAATTTCAGGTTGTGCCATCTGTGATTAATGGTGGAATAATGGCATTATACTTCATCTTGTGGGGAAAGGGCCTCAAATCATGTGGTCCTCTGAGGTAAATTTTAGTTTTGGTATACCTCTTTCGGATAAGATTCAAATATTAAAATCTGTTGGCATATTATAATTTTCTGCTTCTTTTTTTTTTTTTTGTGGGGGGGGGGGGGGGAGGGAGGGTGAGGAGGGCAATTTTTGCAATTTTGGTGAACTGGCCATGCTGAAATTGTTCTCTTCTGATGGAGATAGACTTTTAATTGGAGGTCTTGACTGTTGTAATTCTGGGAGAAATTTCCCTTTTTACTCCTCAGTTACTATGCTTCTGCGCCCCCCCCCCCCTTTTCTTTCTTTTGATTGCATAAATATATCTTTTGATTGATTCTGTTTCTTATTAAACTTCAGAGCTATAATGGCCGAGTATGCTGGTGCAGTCCTAGGAGTTTTATCTGCATTATTGTATGGACGGAGGGGTTTCATTTGGAAAAAGGTAGTGTTGTAAGTTAAGCACCAAGATTTCGTGTTGCTTAATTCTATTAACTCCTCTATTTGATACCACTAGCTGCATAATTTACATTGCTTAGGTACATTATGCACAGTTTCTTATTAGTCACCATGATATCTTTGTGACCATAGAAGTCTTGTTTTTGGATATAAATTTTTTGAACCAGTTACTTCTACCATATGGAATAGATGAGTTGGACCACTGGCTCAATTTCTATTAAAAGCTTACGCTGCAGCTTTTTGGTTTTTATTTTATTTTATTTATTTATTTATTTTTTATATATATATTTTTAAGATTCTAGAGCATCCTGAGTTATGCATGTTGTCAAATGGCATATGCATGTATTCTTCTACCAATTATGTTTGTGCTGTCCCTGAAAAAACCTTTCAAATACACAGGCTGTTATGTTTTAAAGCTTGAACATGCTACATGTCCAACTGATGTTTTCTGACAGTGAGCCTCCATCAACTGGATTGATGAGAGAAAGACATAAAAGTATATGTTGAACTTCCACTTGAATGTATGATAATATTCTTTGTATCTTGCCAGGTGGGTGGACTAATTGCAATGGTGGGGTCATTTTACCTCCTATCTCAAGGATGGGCTTTGAATACCTACTCACCAATCTATATCCTTTTAGATATTGAACTTTTGGAATGCCTAGATATTTATATTCTAGTAGTTAAAGTATTATAATATACTTTTTCAGATGAACAAAATCCTAGTTTAATTTCTTGAGTCTGTATTGCATTTCGGCAAGGATTGTTACTTAACTTAAAGACACCATTTAAAGATAGTGTTGGTACGGAGATTGAGACAGAGAAATTGATAGGCATGAAAGAAATGGCAATTCCTATTACTGCTGGAGTCTTATCAGCTTTGAGAAGGGTGATTGCAAGACGCGTGTCACTGAAGGTACTGGTGGCCATATATTCAAATTTATGTCTTTTTGGAAGTTGGCCAAAAGTTTTACTAGGGTCAGGTTTTTCATGTCCTAAAACAATTCTTTATTTTACTGACTTTTAAACATCAATTATACCAATTAATAGTTTTTAGTTACTAACTGATTTGTTATTTCCTTTTAGAATCAGCTTAAAAAACGGCTTCATGCAATAACCATCACTTCTGCAACATGCTTTTTGTTTCCTTTTGCCATGTGGGACATAATATTAGTAAGTTCAATTTGTAACTTTTATTTTTGAATTTCAATTTGATTGATTTAGTTGAAGATCTATGGTTTTTTGCTCAATAATACTATTGAGCTTCATAGTTTTTTTCTACTGATTGACAATTGATAGTTTCCTTGCTTCCTTCTTGGAGTAACTTTAGGGATCACCGTCTAATAGCAACACAGAATTACCATTCCCAACATGGGCTTACCTGAGCACGGTACTATTCGGGATTATCTTATTTTTCTATATCGACAATATTGCAGAGGAAAGGTAACTTGCATGGATTTTTTATTGTTCTTAACGTGTTAGCTGGACAATTATTTATTTATTTTTAAGGTTTGGGTTGCTACTTGCTCCTGAATGACTGTGTTTCTTCACATGCTCTACACATGCCCGCTTTCCTTTGTATTTGTCTGCATGTTCTTTCGATACCATATATTTCTTTTGTCAGGAAGAATTTTGAAACTACTTAATAATCCTTGACATCCTATTACTGGTTATTATAACATATGGAGTACGGTTCTCTGAACCTAATGCCATTTGTATCTGTAAAGACAGCACATGTCTTCTATTCATTTTATCAAAGAGCAAAGAAAAATATTAAAAACCAACATTGTGAGTATGTGCACAAGTATGCGAGGTTTAGAGAGACTTTTTAAACAACATATGTAGGCACTGAACTAGCACTTCAATTGATGCTCCAGCATACAGATTTGATGGTCATTATTTTACTTTTGATTTTATTTCTTGGCAATGGAAAGAATATTAAAGTGCAGACATTCAACCAAGGTGCGAAATTTCTGTCATCTCGGTACTGATTGAGATGACCGAAATTCCAAAATTTCAATGAGATTTTGCCGAAATTTCGGAAATCTCTCTTTTTTTTTTAACCTTAAGTTTTGGTGGGTTTTTGGGGTCATTCTGGCTTGGTTTTCAGTGTCTAGTCTAATCTGAAGCCAGTAAACATATTGGGAATGTTATTTTTTTCCCCAAAACCTAACCAGAAGTGGTGTTCTTGATCAATACATGCCTAGTTGCATGGGATCAAAATGGGAAGTCAGCAACATGAATTTTAATCAATCTAAATATGGATATGATGCAAGAGAACACCAAGATCTTTATTGAAATGCAACAAAAAAGACAACAACTAAAATTCAATATATAAGTATCAACTATAGGTGTAGAGTCAGTAGTCAGTAGTACATGGTTAAAACAATATAAGTGTATAACACAACAGTATATGAATGAATTACAAATTACAAATTTACTGTACACATAACACATCACATCTATGAAATTACAAATTTACTGTACACGTAAAACATCACATCTATGAATAACCTAATAATAGCTGCTGTGTCATGGTGGCTCCATTGTTCTAACCCCGTAGGCATGCCCTGCGAACGTGGTGACATACTCAGTCCATGTCATCGAACCCATGTAGTGCTTCGTATAGTTGGACACTACCCTTGTGTGGGTATCCTTATCCTTATAAAACAGCCAACCCATCTTAAAGAAAGTGTCACAAGGGTAAGGATTGTCGTGATGAAACTTCAATGAAACTTCAGTTAGATTTCAAATATTTTGACCGAGATTCTAACGTTTTTGCTTTATGTCGCTATTTTGTTTTTGTGAGGATTGAAACACTGAAATCTTGGCAAAATTTTGCGAAATTTAAAACCTTGCATACAATCATGATTTAAAATTCAAGAATTTCCGAAATCCATGTGAAAGTTATGGAATTTAATTGGTATTTCATAAAATAGGGAAGTATGACATATAATTATTTTGTGGTGTTGAAAAGGTCTTACGGATTTAGTTTTCCCATTAGATTCAACCCTGCTGAGGTGCAATTATCATAGAATTTTTTCTTTTAAGGTCACATCTCGAAATTGTTTATGTAACAGTGTTGAGATCATTGATTGTGGTAGAATGGCCTAATAGTTCAATGTGATCCTAATCCCCTTTATTTATAATGAAGTGGAAAGTACAATATTTTATTACAAATAGCTTACTTGGGCAATAAGAAATAACAAATCTAAATAAATAAACCGAACCAACCAATACTCACCCTCAAGTTGAGGCATAGATGTTAGTCATGCCCAACTTGCCTACAATAGGGAGGAAATCTCCTTTCAAACCCTCGGTGAGAATATTAGCCATTTGGTCTCTAGATCTCACAAAACACATACATATTAGCCTTTTTTCTAGCTTGCCCTTTGACAAAAAAATCTGTCAATCTAAATGTGCTTGGTTCAATTATGTTGCACAAGATTATTGGCAATATAACTTGTACAACCTTGTTGTCACAATACAACATCATAAGGCTTGGGACTTGAACTCCAATGTCTTCTAGCAGACCTTTCAACTACAATAGATCACAAACTCCACGAACCATAGCTCTATATTCAGCTCTCGTATTGGATAAGGCTACCACATTCTATTTCTTACTCCTCCAAGTAACTATGTTACCTTCAACAAAGGTACAATAACTAGAAATAGACTTTTTGTCAAGAGACCTAGCCCAATCTGCATCAGTATATGCTTATACATTTAGATTATCCGTGGGTGTGACAAACGTATCCCTCTTCTAGGAGTTCCCTTTAAATGTTGTAGTATTCTGATAATGACCTTCATATGAGCTTAATATGGTTAATGCATGAACTGGCTCACTAGCCCCATGGCATATGCAAATATGCAATGTCAGGTCTGGTGTGGGACAAATAGATAAGCTTTCCTACCAGCCTTTGATATCTTCCTTTGTCCATTGATTCTCTCTTTCTCCTAGAATTTAACTCTAGCCTCAATAGGGGTATCAATTGCTTTAAACCTCAAAATTCTCACTCCAGATAATAAATCTAGAACATACTTCCTTTAGGATAGGTATATACCCTTCTTTGGCCGGGCCACCTTCATTCCTAGGAAGTACTATAGCTTCTCTAGGTCTTTAATTTCAAACTCTTTGCCAAGAAAGTCCTTCAGCCTCGGTATTTCCTCACCATCATTCCATGTGATGACAATATCGTCCACATAAACAATGAGGAGAGTGATCTTGATACCGACTTATTGACAAACCAGTGTATGATCAACATTACTTTGCTCATACCTAATAAAGGTCACTGCCTTTTGGAGGCGTCCAAACCAATATCTAGGAGATTGTTTCAGTCCATAAATTGAGCTATGCAACCGACAAACTTTCCCTGGACATGGTCAAGATTATCCATGATATCTTGGCCATGCTAAGATGTAATCGTCAACACTCATCCTCAAGCTGGAATATACAAATCAAGGGCTCTATCTTGGAATAACAAAAATATATAAAATGAAGCCTTCATCTATCTTGAGCATTAGTAGCAATGGCATACGCCAATAGACACCCAAAGAACTTAAGTAAACAATCTTCATGTCGAATGAAACATTCGATGATAAGAATAATAGGCGGTCCTGAAGATGAACCAGATCTCTAAGTATACCAGGAACAATAATATTTAGCGTACTATCCATAGTTGTCAAAGTGGCAAGGTGACCAAAGAGATTGGGGCTCTGCCTAGGCAATTAGGGAATAAAGCGGTGCCTAGGCGACCAAAGCGGTTGGGTAAAAAATTTTCAATATAACTATTTTTAAACTACTTTTCAATACAACTACTTTCTATAATAAGCTAAACAAATATTCAATAGTCACATTCATCCAAAAAAAAAAGCATTCAAGAATCATAATTATGAACATTTATTCAAAAAAAAGAACACAAACATAAGTTGATTTCGTCAAACCATGGTTGTCAAAGTGTTCGCCTAGGCACTTACTGATTCATTTATTCTTGATGTTGAGTATGGCTTATGCTTCACATTTTGATGCCAACGGGCACGGGAATCCGGGGAGGCCGCTCCGGCGGGGTTGTGGGGGCAGCGCCCCCGGAGCAAAAAATAGGTTTATGTCACTTTGGGCCTTTGAGATCCTTTGCAGATTGAGCGTCAATTAAGCGGTTCAAAACAAAACGGTTGAAAAACCACTTTGCCGCCTAGGCGAATACTTTGACAACTATGGTCCTATCCAAATATGCCAGTAGTAGGGAGGAATCTCCACAAAAAAAGGCAAAATGTGTAGCTTCAATGTCCACACGAGTAGGTAAAATATGCACCTTCAATGTTTGGACAAGTAGGTAAAAGGTGCAGCTTCAATTGCCACATAAGTCCTTTTCACAAGAAGGCAAGTAGTAGGTAATGCGTAGTAATTCTACGCAACCAAAGGGAAAAATAGAGCCTCACCTAAAGGTCTCTACAAGTCAAATATAGGTTACTGTGAACAAAATAGGTAGGTAAAGGATAATATAGGTTACTGCAGACCAAGTATGTAAATAAATCATGGTATGGGTTATTGTGGACCAAGTAGGTAGGTAAAGGATATGATGGGCTATGAAAAACCAAGTAGGTAGGTAAAAGGTAGTATAGGTTAATGCAAACCAAAGAATATCATCTTATGATAAAAGTCTCCATAGATAATATTCTTCAAAAGACTTGAGTAGATATAGGTTACGGCTCCATTTTGACTTGAATAGATATAAACCAAGGCTTCAGTTTCCCCCTCATGTGTAGCATTACACGTGAACAAATAATGATGACTAGTTTCCAATATTTGAAAGTTTGTACCAACGAATTTTTTGGGTCCTCGAAGGAACCGCGTTACTTGATGACTCCAGGTTCAAGAATTTCCAGTCATTATAGAAGAAAATTCAATATTAAGATAGTGGATGCATCAGAGGAAGAGCAAATAACTAGTAGTATCAAGTATCAAGTATCAAGTATGTCCTAGAGATCCAAAACAACATCAAATTAAATTTGAGAAAAATTGCTGAACCAGCAGCAACGATATTATAGTAGCAGTGAGACAAGGCCCTACTTATTTGATTATGTAGGACAACGAGTAATCTACACATTATTAGCACTTTATTGTTCACAAGAAAATTTGAGTATTAACATTCACAAAGCAACCCCCCTCCCCCATTTACCACAAGACTAGAGATTGATGCAAGGTTCAAGATCTCACTCTCGAGGGCAATCTCGCCCTTGAGAAAAAAGCGAGATCTTGCTCAAGTTGGCGAGATCTCGAGTGAGATCTTGTATTTTTTGATGGACCAAGTTGACTGAACTTGAGGGCCCATCTTGGGGTTTTTAAGGCATAGGTTGGGCTCAAAGTTGGTATTTAGCCTACTTTAGGCCTTCTGAATAGACTAGTGGCCTTAGATCTGTGAGAAAACAACCCTAAGTATGAAACCGAAATGTTGTAGGAATGAACATGCAGGAATATAAAACATGAAATATAGAACCACTAGGAGACATCAAATAACCTAAATACTAATAGAATTCCATCCATAAGAGTATAATAGAATATCGCATTCTTGACTCTCAAGAATACAATACCACAACCATCATAAGTTCAATACAAGTTATAAGTTTATAACAAAAGAAGGTGAGATCAAAATGAATCAAGGCCCAACTCCACCACCAACTTCCCCACCAGCTCCACCAGGTCCACTAGCACTACAACCACGACCATAATCACGTCCTCTACTAGCAGCTCTACGTCAATCTTCCACTTGATGAGGTGGTCTATGATATCTTCCCTCACAAAATTAGGGACAACAGGGCACCTGGGTGTATCACGATATCCACCAGCTAAGTGTTACTTGAACCTCCATTTGCCTCCGTTGAGGACTTTGCCACAATGGTTACAACGGATCCTCTATTGTCGTGGATCCTTAGGGACTCCGCATTGCCAAGCAATGTAATTGTCCTCAATGGATTATCAACCTATAAATAGAAATAAAAACCATCATATCCACTTTCAATCAATTGTAAGTGAAGCGATTAAATTACTTGTACACTTGTAAAAGTTCAAAGTTTCAATTTTTAGACCTGGTGACTGGTAGATTGGTGAGTATCATTCAGCATGCTGCCACATTTGATTCTGAACTATGGCCACGTACGACTCCCAAGTCAAGGAGTTACTACAGTATGTCTCACTCTCATATGCGTGTATATGGCCCTGATAAGTGTCATGGTCAAAATATTGAAGGAACAAAACTATGGGGTAACCTGCAATAGTAGGTCGATTCCAGCCAAAGTCCTTTCGTTGTCGGTGCTCATGCTGAACATATGGCTACGGGTTCCTGAACCAGTTAGTCAACAACTCACTCTCACTCCCAAGTGAGTACTCTCTAGGGTTAGGGTATTAAGGATCGGAATGCCTTCCATATGAAGAGTAGCCACTATAGTTTTGAACTTGTGGTGTAATCTCCATATGTGTACTCTGAAGATTGCCAACTTTGATGCTGAGCACCACTGTGGTCTATGCTTATACTCTCCATACTCTCTACTAGATCGTGCTTGCTCATATTACTTATGTCTTGTTGCGTCTGTACTTGCAAGTGCACGAGGTTGCTCAAGTAATAAAGAGGTAAGAGGGATATCGTCCCCACGAGGATCGAAAAGAGTCGAATTACGTACTAACTTCAAAAACACTTATAATTATCTAGTGATAAAAACTGAGGATTAACTACTAAGTACTAACTATACTAACAAATCACAAAGGAAAATACTAAGCAAATCAATTAATGAAAAAAATGCTAGAGTTTCGATTTCTTTGAACATGTCATAAATTATCAATCCCTCCCTTCATACAATCAATTTACTCTCTACCCTTGCCGACATGATTACTAAATTAGATCACCCCACCTGTTACGCTTGAGGGTCCCTAACACATTAAATCTCTCCTACTAGTTACGCTTAGAGGATAAATTCAATGCATTGCATGAAACATAGAATCCCTAATAATGTCAAATAAATCGTCTAATCTTTTACGCGTTAGATGTAATTTATCATTCTTTAACCCTAGGTTTGGCATGCATTCTTCATTGTTACATAATCGAAAACATACTACGAAATTCATGAATGTTGATTAGGCATTTAGACATTAAGAACAAAATTAAAGAAAGCGAAGAGTAGAGGATTGTATTGCATGAAAGAAAGAAATCAATAAATTAATTCATGGAAGGATCCATCTACACTCTTAACAATAAAAGTTTAGAACATCATGAGAGAGAAAGAAGAAAAAGAAGAAGAAGTAAGAAGAAGTTAAGGGAAACATCACTCTAGAGGAATAAGTAGAAACTCCAGCAGCAACTCTTCAAAATTCGTCCTCCACTCTTCTCCAAAGCTTCCAAAAAAAAACCTTTTTTCCTAGAGTCCCCTTCCCTATTTATAGGCTAGTCTCTATTTGATATAATTCTACTTTCCTAATCTGACTCAACCAAGGAGGGTTTTGGTGTACAAATCGGACTGACTTAGAGAGCTCAAATGCACAATTCCACCGTTGGATTTGAAGATCAAGAAGTCATGAAGCTCTCCTCCAAAAATCAGCTTGATTGGACACCGGATGATCATCCGATGAAGGGCTTGATCGAAATTGGACAGAGACACTCAAAAATGAGATTTTCCCCTCTTTCTTCTTTGAATAGGATTCTTTTTCCTCTTTTTCCTTCTTTGATCCAGTCTCAAATAGGAAATAAAATCTTTGAAGCATGCAAGGAATCCTTCTTTCAATGTTTTTGACTTGAGGAAGCTTTTAGAGTGCACTGTAACTTGATGAACAAGACTTTCCTTTTTGGAGTGAAATAAAATCCAGCTTGGTTCGATTAGGATTTTCTTCACAGAATTTTCCAATAATATCCTTGCAGATTTGATTGATAATTTCCTACAAACAAAAGTAATAAATCTTAATTTGGATTTTCTAGGAAATTTATAAAATCTCCAAAATTATAGAAATTAAAGGAAAGGGTGCAACATATTCATTTTCATATAATATTAGGGTAAATTGATATAAAATAATTATAAACACATGGAAATATAGAAAATTAATCATCTAAAATAATATGCATGAAATCAACTTATCATGTCCCCTGTTTGGTCTTCCTCTTATAAGTCTGAGATGGGACATGGGCATTGTGGACAACATCCTATGTGGGATGGGTAAACTGGGACTCCCTAGTGAATCTTATCGGCTTTGGTGTTGGTGACCCCTTGACTTCGACTTGCACCACTAGCACCTATGCTACCATGCCACCAACACCACTACCATCTACATTATTAACATTGCTTGCCTGACTTGGAGCTAGAGTATCATCTTCATCACCATCTGAGCTCCCACTCATCTGCGGTAGCAAATCGGCAAAGTGACTCTACAAATGGTACAGCTAGTCTTGTGGCTGGAATTGCATGCACCACCTTCATTAGAAGACATGTGGGTATCCACATCAGCTAGGTCCATGGTAGCAGCAATAATTGGATCCGGTTGCCCTCCTGGCTGATCTAGGAGTGGTCCACCTCGATTCCTAACCTATTGGTAATGGTATATCACATAATTCTCCTCATCCTCTGCAGGTGGCTTGTGGAATATATCTGACAACTCGATCAAGTCCAAGGTGTCGTCGTCTATGTCGTCACATATGTACCCTATTCTCAGTATTATCTTGTAATGAACATACACCAGTTGCTTGAATCTCTTACTTCCCAATCTGTTGCATGTTACTGTGGATGAGTGAGAAGGTGCTCCAGTTCCTCCTTGCAACCAGAGGAGGAGCATGTTTGTGATAATACATTAATGGCTGGCTTCCTTAGATTTTGGGCACTAGTTTAATATAACACCCACTAGTCAGTTGCATCACAAAATATAAGATTGCATTAGCCTTAGGATCTTGGCAAATAAATCTTAACACTTATAAACTACAATACTTGACTACTTACCAGGGTTTCCTTTATTTCTAGCTGCAACTAGGCTTGCCAAAACTTCTATAGCCATCCCTAAAATCTTTAATTTGTACACTCATGTTTCAAGTTTTGACAATAAATTAGCACAGTCTATGTATTGTATATGCAAGAAGAAGGTGAAGAAATCATGAAAGTTCTCACCTCTCCATTGATTATCCCTTGCATGGCGGGATCTAGCTTTAGCTTTTCCACCACTTATTGCTCCAAAGTCATGAACTGGACCTCAAGCCCCAGGTTATGCTTGTACTGATACTTGGGGTTGAGGTAGCAAGCTTGTGTTGAGGAAATTAAAAACTTGGTTAGTGACTTAGTTGTTATAAAAATACAATCAACAATATATAAATTATACAACATAAAGTGACTCACCAGCCAAGTTCAAAGGATGCATAAAATGCTTTTTCCATCTCTCATCAATGATCCTCAGGTAGACTTTGGAGGATATAGGGGTAGTAGCTCTAACCAATACCTTCATTCATTGGAGGGCAGCATATATGTGGGGCAATGTGGGCTTCTTCTTGGCTTTCACCATCCTCAAAATGAACACAATAGGCTCTAATATGCCCACTGTCCTGTTAAGCTCCCTCCAAAGGGAATCGCTGGCAATGGTTTGTTGGGCTTGTCTCTCTTTAGGTGTGCAGTGTGCTAGTTCCAAGGTAACCAAACCACTCCTGACTAGTAAACATGTGCCGAAGACCTATCACTTTTTTCTTAAAGCTTTTAATGCCACATACTTGGTGGCAAATCTAGTCAAACCATACCTCAATAGATCACCACCACATTTTTCCTCATTATATGCAAGACATACCCATGGTTAATCTTATACATGAAATTGCTGACTTGTCTTGCCATCGCAACCACACTGCCGATCGATTTCCTCTTCCCCAAATCCTTCAACATTAGATCGATGGAGTGTGCTACACATGGTGTCTAGGAGAGGTGAATCCTATTGCTTTTCTTATTCATCACCATTTCCCTGGCCTTTTTGAATTTAGCACCGTTATCCATGACAACTTGGGTAATGTTGCTTGCCCCTACTTCAAGTACCACCTGCCTCAGAAGCTTATACATGTAGTCGGAATCCTTCAATTTGTCAGATGCATCCACAAACTTTAGAAACATTATGCTGCCATCGCAGTTCATCATGATATTAATGATGGACTACTAGTAGGACTAGTTCATCTATCAACCATCACAGTCACACTGTATGTTTCTCATTGCAGCCTCAGTGGATCAATGTAGTCCTCCACCTCCTTCACTTGAGGCAAGTATTTGTGCTTTAGTTCCCATGGGGTTTGGCTTTTCACCTACGCCTACCCTAGCTGCTGGATTAATCATCCCTTGATAATATGAAGTGTTGGCTACATTGGCTGCAATGTTGTAGTGCATGGACTTGCTGATTGCCTCCCTAGCCTGGTCCTCCCTACTGCCTCCACCAAACATGTGAGGGATGGTTTGTTGCTAGGTGTTCTGCTGCCTGAAATTGGTGTGGTCTTGCTCAAATATAGGTTCAACCCTACTATAAGCATGCTCCTCCCCGTGTTTGGTCTTTCTCCTCCTTTCACCTCCTTGCTGAAAACTAGATGAAGTTGCTAACCCTGACCTAGATCACTTGCTCCTCTAGCCTGCTCATATTGCCTAAAAATCTCAAAACGAAAGGACTGCCTTCTAGCTACAAATGTAGCCTTCATCTGTCTCTACTTGGCTACTGAGTCCACACCCACACTCCTTGCAACCTCATTGTTATCCACAGAAGGCCTTTGTAAGAGTACCCCGTCAAACTTCCTCTGTTGTCCTACCCTCTGTGCCTTTTTTTCCCCCTCCTTTTAGATTTGCTGCAATGGCTTACTGTACTTTATATGACACCTTGGCACACTTGGCAACATTTTTGTATCCTCTCACCTAGTGTTGTTTCAATCTGGTTGCACGACCAGAATTCAACGCCTTCAAGCAATACTTGCATTTTGACTCCTTTTTATCGGCAGTCAAGGCCTTACCATGTTGCCAAGCAGTGTCTTGTGCCCCACTGCCTTTGCCATTCCCACTACTAGCTCTATGGTCAGCCATTTAAACTGATGCACATTTAAATATACATCCTCACATATCAATAGATTAATTTATTGATAATTCAAAACTTACAAAAATCATACCACTATTATAAAAGCACGGACCAATAGGAGATGGCTACATTATTTTCTCCTAAAATACCCTCAACTTTTACTAAAAGGATATAATTACTTATGTCCAAGACTGTAATTTATCACTCATAATTAATATAATACCAGTTCATAGAATAATATAATGATTTTATTAATTGATATTTACTAATTGATCTTCAAAGGTCTTGCTTGGAAATTGCAAACGTTCAAAACCCCTAAAAATTGAGGATTTCCAAATATCCAGTCTCATGGGTGAACCGAACTTGAAGCTCATCATCTATACCGTTGATATTCCTTTCATTTAAACCGTTATATATACGAAGATGAAAATGAATCCTATGACTTTCACTTGGCACCCTTGAGAGTCGCAAGATTGGAATATTAGATCACCAATAAATGGATCAGTCCACCTTTAGATTGTCTATGGAGAGATCTCTCCTAACTCTTTCCCTTCCTATGGAAAAATAAAACAATGCTCACACCAAAATTAAGAAAAATTAATTGCAAAAGTTAATTAGACATATTTATTCTCTAATAATAAAATCCACCTTAGGATGTTGTGGGTGAAATAAACATTAACCAAATTAATTTCAGAAGTTGATTGGAGACGTTTCATAAAATTCACCAGTGAAACTAACTTAATTGAAATCAACAATTGAAGGCTTCGTTTATGAATTGACTGATTCTTTAATGGAAAAAAAGGGAAGAAGAAACGTAGACTATGATAGAGGTTTTGGGACATGTGTTGCTTTCTTCATCTTCCCTGGTTTTGTTGCAAAGCCTTTTGTCCTTGACGTTAGGCACCCCTCCTCATGCTCCCTTGCAGCCTTCTCCTCTCCGTTCGAAGCATGGCACTACAATCAAATTGTTTGTCAAGATGTTCAGTTAAGAAGGGTTTGTTTGTTTTAACTTACCATCTCTACTCCAAATCCTGAAAATAAATTAAAAATTATATTCTAGACTCATCGCACGTGCGTATGTTGTTACTAGTAATCTAAAACAAAAAACGCATTTTGTTCTAAGAACACGTACATAGCATGCTTATACAAATATGGGTATAACATAAGCATCTATATATATAGATATATAATTTTTTTTTCATATAAAAACAATGTTTTTCATAATTATTTTAATTAAATTATTAAATCTAGAAATGAAAAAAATAGCAACAACCATGATTAAAAAAAAAAAAAAAAGACTCCATGAGGTTGTAGCCCTTCCAAAGGAGTCTTAACATATATTAGCATGAGTTTTAGAACCTAATTATTTTTCAACATTTTTTTATTTTAATTTCTAAGAAAATGTATTTTTTTTAAATAAAAAAAAATGAATAACAGAAATTAAAAAAAATTTCCCATGAGTCTAGACTAGAGTAAAATGTTGAACATATATTTAATATACACTCAAAGACCTACTCTAGAACATAATATTTGAAAAAATCAAAATTTTTGGGGAAAATGTCACCTTGGTTGAAGATCTCCTTGAAATGGGCTTGTTTTATCTTCCTTTCTTGTTGTAATGTGCTAAAACTTGCTACAGGTCAAGATCCGGTGTCGATCTGGCAAAAAATGAGGTTTAGGATGGTCTTGGTGAGTTGGGAAGAAAGGCAGCGAGAGAAGGCTCTTGATGTGTCTTGCTCGAAATATGGGATTTCAAGCATATGGGTGGACCAAGATCTCGGTTGAACCAAGAGCTTGACTTGACCGAGATCTCGGTTGAGACTTGTGATTTTTGAGACCTTGATAAAGCGAGATCTTGGCAAGATCTTGTACCATGGGTTGATGTCAATTCTGGTAAATAAGGCCGAGAACTATTGGTCCTTATAATATTCCATCAAGCAGAAGAATAGCACAATTGAAGTTCATTCTGGTTAACAGAATATCCGTACCATTCAGAAAAAGTTTTTCCAAACACTTGTGGTACTTCAAAGCATTAATTGAAATAATAGGAAGGCCATAGGACATCAACAAAATTTGTTAAGAGTAGAAAAATTCAACAAAACAGGGGCAACAGTAGTATAACTTGCAGAAGAATTCAATATGGTATCAATAGAATTTTCCAGAGCAGAAAAATTCAATAAAATAGGTGTAGCAGTAGTACATCTTGCAGCATAATCCAATATGGCATCAGCAGCTTTTTTGAGAACATAAAACCTCAATGAACCAGGGGCAGCTGCAGTATAAGCAGTGGTAATATCACAGTGGAATACCAACGCTGAAAAACAATGGCAATATCAAGATCATGTCCTATCTACCAGAAAATTTTGTGGGTCCAGTCCCTCCTCCAAAATGACCCTTTCGACCCCTCCCTAGCAGAATGCTCTCTCCTAGGACCTCTCCATCCTTGTCTCCCCAAGAAGAAAGTTTTCTCCGCTAGAAAGCTAGAATCAAATGGCTTGAGCTTGGGGACTCCAATTCCGCATATTTTCATCGTTCCCTTAAAGCTCGCCACAATTTCAACTCCTTCCCTACCCTCCTCGCCAATAATGCACTTGGATTTCTGACTCTCCTAGCATTAAGGCTGAGGTCATCTCTTTCTTTTCTAGTCTCCTCTCTCCCCTTCCCTGCCTTCCCACTCTCCCCTCCCTTCTGGCCCCTCCCTTCTGGCCTCCTCAATAAAGTCATTGGCTCTTCTTCTCTTTCCTTGACAAGATTCTCCTAGCTATCCGTTACATAAAACTAATCGGGCTCTGGGTCCTGATGGCTTTAGTAGGGCTTCTTCCTCACTACTTGGGATTTTATTAAGGACGATCTTGTGTGTGCCATCCATAGCTTCTTCTTTAATCCATCTCAACTTTCTTCCATCAACCAAACTTTTCTTTACCTCATCTCCAAAAATCAAGAAGCCTCCTCCCTTTCTAATTTCCTCTCTATCTCTCTTTGTAACCTCCTTTACAAATTCATCTCCAAAGTTCTAGCGAATAGACTCAAAAAGGTTATGCCTTCTCTTGTGAGTTTGAATCAATCCGCTTTCATCTTTGGCCACAGTATAGCAGATAATATCCTCTTATGTGCGGAGATTGTTCGTGGTTTTGACAAATTTGCTCATTCCCTTACTACCCTTCTTAAGGTTGATCTCCACAAAGCCTTTGATTATATTCGTTGGGATTGTATCAGTGATGTCATCACCTTAATGGGATTCCCTCCTCCCTTTGTCCATTGGATTGAGATTTGCATCTTCATGCCCTACTTTTCCATTTTCACTAATGGCTCCCCTGGTGGGTACTTCCCTTCTCATGTTGGCATCCGCCAAGGATACCCCCTCTCTCCCTATCTTTTCTCCTTGGCCTTGGAGGTTCTTTCCCGCATCCTCCAATCTAAAACTGACCATCTTCTCATCTCCCTTATCCTTAAATGCAAATCCCTAAATCTTACCCACCTTGCTTTCGCTGATGACTTAATGATCTTCTCCAAAGCTAATCATATGTCCATTTCCTCTATTCTCGGTCCTATCTCTCTTCGACTCCCTCTTTGGCCTTAGGATCAATCTTGACAAATCCACCCTCTTTCTTTCTGGTGTCTCTGATTAGTTGCACGCCTCTCTCCTCCAGCTCACTGGCTTCAAGCCAGGTTCCTTCCAAGGTTGTCTATCTTGGCCTCCCGCTTTCCCTGGCAGACTCACTCGCCACCACTGCTATCCCATGCTTGACCATATCCGTAAGAAGCTCTAACTCTAGAAAGGCAAGCTTCTCTCTTTCGCGGGTAAAGTGGTGCTTATTCGCTTTGTTCTCCAATCTTCCTACTTTTATTGATGTGAAATCTTCTTCATACTTAAATCTACCATTCATTCCATAGAGTCCCTCTTTTCTGCATTCCTTTGGAAGGGTCGGGAAGCCTCGCGCTTCATCCATCTTGTTAGTTGGTCGGCCATCTGCCGTCCAATATCCGAAAGGTGGTTTGGGAATTCGTCGGATCCTTGATGTCAATATGGCTTGTCTCCTCAAACTTATCCTGAAAATTGCTTTTAAGCAGGATTCTATCTGGGTTAATTGGGTCTACTCTTATCTCCTCTGTTCCGACTCCTTTTGGACCGTCCCTTTGCCCTCCAATCCTTCATGGGTTTGGAGAAAGCTCCTCCTGTTAAGACCACGTGCTCTCTCTGCAATCTCTACCTCTATCTCCATTGGTTCTCTCACCTCCTTTTGGCTTGACCCGTAGCATCCGATGGGCATTCTCTTCACCCTTGTTTGGTCCCGTGCTATTTATGATACCCGTATCCCCAAATCCACTCCCTTGTCCGCCTTCATCTCTAATGGCTCTTGGGCATCTCCCCCCCACCCCATTCTCACACAGGTTTGGGATTCCTTCCTCCGCCTCTCGAACTCCCCTCATGATCTCATTGTTTGGTCTTGTCCCCTACTAAAACATTTTCCACCTCTTCATCCTGGAACCTTCTTTGTACCCCCAACCCCAAGCCCCATTAGCCCCCTCTGGTTTGTTTCAAAGGCCACATTCCCCGTCACTCTCTCACCCTTTGAAGGGCCCTCAACCTTGCCCTCCCACCCAATCCTTCCTTATCGGCTGCCACATCCTAGCTAGCCCTAATTGTATCATTAGTTGGAATGGTTCAGAGGACCTAGATCACCTATTTTTTTTCTTGCCCTTTCTCTAGTTCCATCTAGGGAAAAGCCCTTGCGTCCATTTGGCCCCGTTTGAGGGGCGCTCTTTTGGCTTTGCTCGAGATTGGTCTTGGATTTTGAGAAACTTTTTCTGGCTCCTCCATTTGTGAACAGATTGTTAAGTTAGTCTTCTGTGCCACTATCCACCATTTGTGGTGGGAATGCAATCTTCGAAGATGGACATCCAAATCCCGCTCTTTAGACATGATTTAGAATGCCATCTATTTTGATGTTTCGGCTAGGCTCATTTCCATTCCCCATACCTGGTTGATGTACCCCAAGGAACAGGCTTATTGTTGTCTCCTGGGGCTTCAGTTCTTCTTTCCGGTCTTCCTCTTGAAGGCTGTTTTCTCTTGTTCATTTCTTTGTTTAATTTAATTATTTATTCATCCAAAAAAAAGAAAAAGAAAAAAGATTATCCATGATATCTTGGCCATGCTAAGATGTTATTGTCAATAGATCCAACACACCAAACTTAACCACCACCACTATCCCAATAGCCAAACTAAACTCAACCCGGGGAATTAGGGGACAAATATTCAAAACCAATTGGGGAATCACTTCATGAGCAATTATACACCCTAACTGAAACTTAGGTTTGGTTCTGAAATACAAGTCTAGCACTCTAGCTCTAGAGATCTAGGAAGCAGCAGCCCTATTCGAGCAAGGCTGCATCACATCCCCCAAGAAATTGTAGTGCACAAATAAATAATGCTATTGTTAATTAGAAGCACCATAATCTCGACACGATGGTAAAGGTTGCTCCTTTGTGGCCTAGTGGTTGTGGGTTTGAGTCAGGAAACTGCTTCTCCATGAAGCTAGGGGTTAGTTTGCATATGCTGTTATTTTCCTCAGACCATGTAGTGGCAAGAGCCTTGTGCACTCGGCGTGCCGTACACCCTTTTCCAAGTCAATCACATATAATATAACTACAAACAGTTGTTCCTATCTTACCCTATGGAATTTCTTCATTATATCTATCATTTCATCTACATAGCAAGTAATTAATGGAAAGACATTTTGACTATACTACTTTTATTTCCTAAAATAATTTTCTTAAGCTTAGAATCTTTGGTTTTTATGGGTAATTATGAAGTGATTTAAAATGTATCTGCATTAGAAAAACCTATTTTCAGAATACTTGAATTAGTTAATATAAACAGTCGAAAATATTAGCTGAAATGTTGTACCACTCTACATATCATAATTTTGTAGACCTTATATACAGGGGGGAATTGAAGAAGAAAAACCTGTACAGATGCCCTGGAAAACACCCTGAATACAAAATTTCCAGCCAACAGGAGTGGGATCCTGCTAAGACACATTCTATCATTTGAAGCTCATATTTGGCCTAAAGCCATATGAGTTAACTTTTCCTTTTTAATGAAGAGAATTGTTTATTAAATATATATTTTTTAAGTTATATGGACAATATGCAGCTTATGTCTAGACACATTATTTACGTTTTGGCACACCTTGTTTGATATGATATCAAATTTTCATATTAGAGAACATGGATGAATGATGCAGATTTCATACTTTGTAGATTGCATATGGTTTTTTCTTCTCCAAGGCATTTGGCAGTGGCTTCTGGATGCATCATTATTATGGAGATTGTATACAAGATGGACTTTTGTCTACAAGGTTTCCTGATTTGCTCTATTATATTGGGCTTTGGTATGTACTTAAACGTTTGCTTTCTTTTCATCATCATGTTCACATTTTCCTGCAACCATTTCCAGAACTTTCAAGCATGTTACTAATTGTATATATCTTGAAGAAAGTAATTAAATGCTGGATAATCTCATTTTCTCTACAACGGAAGACATTTACAAGGGTATAGAGTGTAAAAATATATTTGTATGGTGTTTATTAAACTTAGAAAAAGCGTACAATAGAGTCCCTAAAGAGTTGATCTAGCAAGTACTAGAGAAGAGAAATGTTTCAAGTAAATACGTCATACGTGGACATGGTTAAAGATATACGTAATGGTTCTATTACAAGTGTAAGAAAGGTAGGGAATCAATGTAGTGAATTCGTTATTACAATCGGTTTGCATCAAGCATCAGCTTTAAGTCCTTATTTATTTTCTCTTATCATGAATGATTTAACCAATGACATCCAAGATGTGGTTCTTTGATGCATGCTTTAATTGGTGATATTGTTTTCATAGACAAGACACAAGCAAAGATTAATGCAAGTTAGAGTTATGGACATCAACTTTGGAATCAAAAGCTTTTAAATTAAGTGGAACAAAGACAGAATATCTAGCTTAAAACTTCAATTATACTCAAAACAATAATGAGGTGCTAAAAGTTAATGAGAAGGAGATTTCACAAAGTGATTATTTTAAGTATCTTGGCTTAGTCGTAAATAAAAAAAATGACATAGAGGAGGATGTTTCCATGAAGTGGAGAGATGCATTCGGCGTTTTGTGTGATCGATGTATTCCATTAAAGCTTAAAGGAAAATTTTTAGAAGACTGTTGTGAGAAACATATGCATTGCTGTATCTTGTATGACGTGAAAGAGAGTTGATTGGAAGGCAAGGATCCATGTAGCCAATCCCATTTAGCTGTGTTGTTGTTGTAGTCTCATTCTCTTTATACTTTGGGTCTTTTGTAGCATTGAGCTTTTTTTTAGTTTTTTTTTTTTTTTTTGGGGGGGGGGGTGTAATTTTCATTTGAACCCCTTGAGGTTTGAACCAAGTCATTTTTAACCCAAAAAGATTGACATCTTGCATTTGCCTCCCCTGTAGTATCCAAAAAGCCTAATTAAGGACAAATGATCAGTTTTAGAATGAAAATGCCGTTATCTTTATTCAACAGAAAATTGAAAAATTTACATTAGTGTCCTTTTAGTGGGGCTTAAAATCAGGTTGGGTCCAGTCGCTAAAATTACATTTGGGTTAGTTGAATCTAACCTCGTCACATCGGTATTGAAGTTAGACATGAAATGACTATAATACCCTTATCTTAAATTAAAATTAATAAAAATTATAATTTTACCCCCTTACCCTATTTTGAAACAACTATACAGGTCACCCATCTTCTTCCTTCACCCTATCGGAAATCACCCAACATAGGCCTCACCGCTGGACTCAACCACCACAATTCCCCATCCTGCACCCCCCCCCCCCCAAAAAAAAAAAAAAAAAAAAGAAGAAAGGAGGGTAATTTTCATTTAGACCCCCTAAGGTTTGATCCAGGTCACTTTTAGACCCAAAAAAGGGAAACTTTGCATATGCCTCCCCTTTGGTATCCAAAAACCCCAATTAAGGACATTGATTTTTTTCATGATTAAAATACCCTTGTGCATTTTTAATCCTTGAAGTATACTTGTATTTATAATTTTTCATTTTTACATTCAAGGGTTTTTTTAAATTTTAAATTTATAGGATGGAGCCCTTAACTGAGACTAGATTGGAAACCCTTAGAATGTGAAAAGATATTCCTCTATAGCTTTTCATTTTGATTACATTCACCAATTTGCAAGAATAGGGAACTGCGAAAAAGCCCTAAAGAAGAAAAAGAGGGGAAAACAAAATGGCTACTGGTGTGTCATTTGAATCTATAATGTACCCTTCATTTACGTAGCAGTCTGCATAGGAATCCAGCTCCCGTCCTTCAAACATTCCTTCCTGCAAATAAAGAATGGTTACCCTTTCTTAATATGGTGTATTGGCTTAGTGAAGGGCCTGTGATGAGCACATTTATGTGTGAAATCTTAAGGCATAAAACATATATTTTACACACTTAGAGTGGAGCTACCTTGGGTTTTATGTTGTTTTTGCAGATTTTATGAATTTCTAGGACTGAGCAAATATTTGGAGTTTTGAGTATGAAACGTGCGATTTTACACGTCAGAAGGTCTTGTTCAAATTCTTAAGTGCGCGAATGGGTCTGATTTGGAGCATGATGAGCTAAAGATGCGATTATGAGCCAACTCCAGAATATCTTATAAAATTAGATTAGGGTTTTTATTTTATTTTTCTTTATTGTAATTGAAAGAATGTATCGGGCCCACAAGTAGTCAAAGATTAGGATTTTCTATTTTTCTTGATGATTTCATTTTTTTTGAAGATTTTATTTATTTCTCTAATTAGTTTTCTCTCGCTCTTCCCACTTTCTATTCTTTTCACTATTTTATTTTATTCTTTTTCCTTAATTAACCTAAAATCACTTTTCTAAAAAAATATATTTTTCCCCCTTATTTCCTTCTTCCATTTGTTCTCCACATTAACCTAACTGCACTGACCTTGGAACTCCCTTTTCAACCACCAACATCAACCTAACTGCACTGACCTCGACCTTGCTTTCATCCCTTCCTCTTCAAATGGCCCTAGCCCTGTCGCTCATTGTCCCTTTGCATCCACTGCTGTTTGCATTCAGAGATGGTCCTCTGCTATCATCGGCCAATTTCTTGGCCCACCTCCCCCTTTCGGTATCTTGAAAGCTTCACTCTCCAAACAATGGAAAGCCCAGGTATCCTGGATATCCGGCTTATTGACTCTGGCATTTTTTTGTTCAAATTTGACTCCCCTGACTGTCGTTCTTGAGCCCTTGAAGGCTCCCCTTGGTTTGTAGGGAAAACCCCTGTATTCCTCAAACCCTGGACCCTTCTCTCCCACTTCGCAGGTCTACTTCAGCTCCCTTCCCCGTGGATCAATTTGCCGGGATTGCCGCTCGAGTTTTGGAACTCCGATTGTCCGAGTAGATCGGCTCGCTCTGGTAGCCCATTCGTCGATGCAAGCGCTGAATATGTCTCGCCTCTCTTACGCGAGGATCTGTGTTGAATTCTCGGCTTCAAAGGATCTACCTTCTAATGTCACTATCGCGGATGATCTTGGCCTCAAGTATAATCAAATCATTGTGTATGTTGGATTCCTTCCCGCTGTGACCTATGTTCATCTTTCGGTCATGGCTCGGCCAGTGCTCCTTTGCTCCTATTCAACAAGCTATGTCCACCACCCCGATCGTTCTCTGCCGTCAGACACAGGTTCTCCGTTGAGCTCTTCTAAAAATGAATACAATTGATGCTCTAGAAGATAACTATCGCCGTTCCTCTTCGTTGCTGTTTCATTTGTCGTGCCGTTCTGTGATGCTACTCTTTCCGTGGATTTGTTCTCTGTGGGGGCACCATCCGTCGCTCAGCCTCCCGCCGGTTGCCGGACACTCAACTCCGGCACAAATATGTCCGTAGAAGAGAAGAGAGAAGTGCTCAACATACCGATCCTCTGCTCCCTTCCTCGGTTTTCGTCAACCTCTTGACGATGACCATTCGTTAAAGCCTGCAGTTCCGGATGTTACTTTCGGATGAGGATTCGGCTCTGAGATGTGGCTCCGCCTTGGTTGCGCTACCATCAGCTCCGACCGATTGGTTGGGTGGGGTTCTGTTTCTAGTTCCATTGACCTCACGTCACGGGCTTTCCTAAATGATGAAACTCGAGCAACCTAACCTCAGCTTCTTCGCCCAGAGCCTTCTGCAAACCCTCGTCGAAATCCATAAACACAAATCAAAACAACCTCCCCTTTCTACAACACTTCACCTCCGAACCGCTTTTACCCACGCCCTCTCTCCAGCTGGGGCCCACCACCATCCAGCGTGATTCATCTTCAAAACAACCTCACCGCCTTTCCCCTAATACCCTCAGTCTTTCATCTAATGGGCCGAGGCCCATCGCGCCTTTTAACTTCGGACCTTTGAACCGTAAGCCTCGGTCCATTAGATCCTTGCACCCTAAAGCTAGGCCCACTTCGCCTATTGGACATCTCCTACCAACGACCTCAGTCCATTCCAGCTCAAGGACCCATAGTCCTGACTCCTTAAACCACCCAGCCATCCCAATCCACAATTCCAACCTGCTTTCTTTTACCAATCCTTCATACCCTTCAACTGAGCCTTCATCTCCCAACTCAGACTCCTCCATTGACCCAAACATCTTTGGAACCCCCTCCCTGGTGATTCTCAGCTGTGTGAGACTATGTTCCCTAGCCCGACCCAAAATGCTTCTCCCGACCCCAATTTTGTTTGCTAAATCCCCCCTGTTCCTATGTCGATTTTATTGTATGGAATGTTAGGGCCCGATGCAATTGCAACAGTGGGTCAGAAATTTCTCTTGGATTCCAAAGCCAACTTTTGTGCCCTCCTTGAGACTCATGTTCAAATTGAGGTTCCCTCGGATTGCCAATTTCTTAGCCCCTTCCGGTCTTTTCTCTCCAACTATTCTCAAAGTCCTAATGGTAGGATTTGGATTCTTTGGAACCCCTCTTCTCTCAAAGTCTCTCTCATCGATGCTTCTCCCCAATTCATGCATCTCTCTATTTCCCCTTCTAATGCCAATTCTAATTTTTATCTCACCATAGTTTATGGTTTTAACTGGTTCGATGTGCCCCTCTTTGGGACTCCATCCGTTCTTTTTCCTCTCCCATGCAAAAGCCCCGGGGTGTGGGAGGGGATTTTAACATTGTTCGTTTCTCCCATGAGAGGGTGGGTGGGGGGCGCCCGCCCAATCCTCTGCTCGAAGATTTCAACTCCTGTCTCGATGACTCTTGTATCACCGATCTAAGATGGTCGGGTCACTCTCTCTCCGGCATAACCGTCGTATTGGTGAGGCGATTGCATCGCTTGATTGTTTTCTTGTTAATCACCATTGGCTATCCTATTTCCCAAATTCCCATGCTTCTTTCTCCCCTCCTTGCCTGTCGGATCACTCCCCTTGTCTAGTCCATATCTTCCCTCTCTCCTCCTTCGGCCCTAAGCCTTTCAAGTTCTTTGATATGTGGACCACCAACTCTTCTTTCTTGCCCACTGTTAAGGATGCTTGGGAGAAACCCGTTCACTGTCATTCCCTTCCCCTTATCTGTTTAGCCCGCCGGCTTAGGAACACAAAGGAAACTCTCCGTAGTTGGAACCATTCCACCTTTGGAAATATCTCCTCCAGGGTCTCTGACTACTGCTCAAATCTCTTGCGAACTCAAACTTTTCTCCAAAACGACCCTCTCAACCCCATGCTCGCGGAAAATGAGAGGAATCTCTCTTCTGAGCTTTCTTCCCTAATCTCTTTAGAAGAGAGTTTACTTCGCCAAAAGCCGATCAAATGGCTCCAACTTGGGGACTCCAATTCCGCTTTCTTTCACCGCTCCCTTAAAGGCGTTCAAATTTTAACTCCTTTCCGCTCTCCTATCTAGCAACGGAGTGTGGATCTTCGACCCTCCGGGGATCGCCGAGGTTGTCTCCTATTTCTCAAATCTTCTCTCTCCCCCTCGTTCTTCTCTCCCGCCGCGTCCCCCTCTCCCCCGGCCCGATTATAAATTTGTCGACCCTCGGTCTTGCCCCCTCTCTTTTCTATCCCTTCCCATGATGAGATCATTCATGCCATTCGATCTCAAAATCCAATCGTGCTCCCGGCCCCGCGGATTCGGTATGGGTTTTTATTCAAATGCCTGGAGCATTATTGAGGATGATCTCATCAAAGCAGTCCGCAGTTTCTTCCTTAATCCCTCTCAGCTCTCTTCCATCAACCAAACTTTCCTTTGCCTCATACCCAAGGTCCTCTTCTCTTCGATTTTCGCCCTATCTCACTTTGTAATCTCCTTTACAAGTTCATCTCCAAAATCCTTGCGATCCGGCTAAAACGGTTATGCCTAACTTGGTTAATGCAAACCAATCTGCTTTCATTTCGGGCCGTAGTATTGCGGATAATATTCTCCTTTGTGCGAGTTGTCGGGGGGTTCGACGGTGTCCCACTCCCTTGCTGCTCTCCTGAAAGTGGATCTCCACAAAGCTTTCGACTCTATCCGCTGGGATTTTATTAGTGATGTTCTCCTTGCCATGAGATTCCCTCCCTCCTTCATCCATTGGATCGAATTTGTATCTCCTCCCCTTACTTTTCAGTCATTACTAATGGTTCGCGGCGGTTCTTTCCCTCTAGTGTTGGCATTCGGCAAGGTTGCCCTCTCTCTCCCTTCCTTTTTCCTTGGCTTTGGAGGTCCTATCCCGTCTCCTTCAAGCCAAGACTGATCAACTCCTAATCTCCCCCATTCCTAAGTGTAAAGCCATCAATCTCACCCATCTCGCCTTTGCTGATGATCTTATGATTATCTCTAGAGCAGACCTCAACTCCATCTCCTCCATCACTTCTACCCTTTCTTTCTTTGAGTCTATCTCTGGCCTTAGGGTCAATCTAGACAAATCTACTCTTTTCCTCTCTGGAGTTTCGAGCCTCTTCGCTCCAATCTCCTAAATCTTTCGGGGTTCAGCCTGGATCCTTCCCTGTGACCTATCTCGGGCTCCCTCTCATTCCGGGTAGGCTCTCTCGCCATCATTGTTCCCCTATGTTAGATCACATCCGTAAGTGTCTCTAGCTTTGGAAAGCCGTTTCCTCTCCTTCGCAGGTAGGGTAGAACTCATTCGATTGGTACTCCAATCTTCATACCTGTATTGGTGTGGCATCTTCCCGATACCTAAAGCAATCTTGTCTGCCATGGAATCTCTCTTCTGTGCTTTCCTCTGGAAAGGTCAGGATTCTTCTCGATTCCTGCGCCCCATAAGTTGGTCCAATGTTTGTCGGCCCAAATCTGAGGGGGGTCTTGGAATTCGTCGAATCCAAGAAGTTAATTCCGCTGCTTTACTCAAGCTCATCTGGAAAATTGTCACCAAAAATGACTCTATCTGGGTCAAATGGGTCCATTCTTACCTTCTCAAATCTAACTCCTTTTGGACTGTCTCCATCCCTCCTAATCCCTCTTGGACTTGGAGGAAGCTTCTCCTTCTTCGGCCCCGCGCTCTAACTGTTATTACCACCCACATCTCTTCTGGTTCCTCTACTTCTTTCTGGCAGGATCCGTGGCATCCGATGGGCATTCTCCTCTCGCTCTTTCCTCCCCGCACTGTATATGAGTCTCGAATCCCCAAATCTACCCTTCTCGCGGAATTCATCTCTAATGGCACTCTGGTCCCTTCCCCGCATCATAGCCTCACACTTGTCTGGAATTCTCTCCCCCTATTTACCCTCATCTTCATGATACTATAATTTGGACCCCCTCCATCACCAAAACATTCACCATGTCCTCTCGCTTGGAACCTAGTTCGCTCCCCCACCCCTTCCCCTCCATGGCCCGCCTTGGTTTGGTTTAAAGACCATATTCCCCGTCACTCTCTCACCCTTTGGAGAGCCCTAAACCTAGCCCTGCCAACCCAATCTTTCCTTATTTCACGGCACATCCCCTGTCAACCCAAAATGTATCCTTTCGTCGGAATGGTCGAGGACATCGAGCATCTATTTTTACTTGCCCTTTATCTAGTACCCTTTGGAGGAAAGCCCTTAGTTACATTTGGCCCCGCTCCCGTCGCTCCTTTGGGTTTGCCCGTGGCGGTCTTGGATTTTGAGCAAGTTCCCTGGCTCCTCTATCCGTGATCGGATTGGTAAGCGGTGCTTGGTGCTCCGTTCATCATCTCTCGGTGGGAACGTAATCTCGGCGCTGGAATTCCAAATCCCGCTCCATTGCGCTATATGGAATGCTATATATTTCGATGTTTCTTCAGGATCTCCTCTCTCTCCCTCCCCTCGGAGTTGACTCCCCAAGGAACGGGCTCATTGTTGTTACCGGGTCTTAACTCCCAATTCTCCCCCTCTTCTTGATGTGAGCTCCTGGCTCCCTTGTATTTGTTTCTTGTTCCTTGGTTTTTAAATTAATTATTTTATTTAAAAAAAAAAAAACAAACACCCCACTTTTTTTTTTTTTTTTTTTTTTCTTCCCCCTCTCCCTCTCTCCCCCCCCCTCCCCCCCCCTCTCTTTTTTTTTTTTTAAATATTTTTTTTCTTTTTTTTTTTTTTTTTTTTTTTTTTTTTTTTTTTTTTTTTTTTTTTTTTTTTTTTATTTTTTTTTTTTTTTTTTTTTTCCTTGTTTGTAAATTATTCTCCTTCTTCTATAAATATTACCTCCCCTCTTAGGTCTAGGAAAGACTTTATTTTCTCTGTAGTTTATTTTAGTCTTGCACGTTCGATTCTCTTGGCTTGCTCTAGGTTTTCTCTAGTTCTTTGATTAATTTGTGGGTTCTAATTCTAGATTGAATGTTTAGGTTTTAATGCTTTGCAAGAAAGATTGAAGTTGTGTAATTTATTTTATGCAAGTGAATTTCCTTTATTTTTATCAATGCAATTTCAAGTTCAAGTTTCAAGTTTGAGGATTCGTTTTCTCTCTTGGTCTAGCAATTGCAGATCTAGATTATTCTAGATCTGGTTGTTAGGGTTGGTTAAGATTAGAATCGTTTGTTCAAGTTTTTTATTTGGAGATTCAAAGATGCAAGTAAGTAACATTCTTCAATAATCTTCTCTCCCCCTCCATTCCACTTCTATCTACCCCTCCATATTCTTAATTTAGGATTTAATTTAAGCATTTATTTATTGTTCTCCCTTTCCCCTGGGTCCTTGATCAAAGATGCTTACAGTCGTGCCTCTCTTTGGTTAAGGTTTCCCTTTTCTTTTTATTGCTTTGTTTATTGCTTTATTATTTACTTTCTGTTTTTTCCTTTCTGCAATTTCTTTTTCTCTAATATCCTTTCCCCTGATCGGTGGATTGTAAGCTACGGCAAAGGGTCCACGGTCAAAGTCATTATAATTATACTCCCATTCCCTCGATCCAGAGTTGACACTCGGATCACCTCCCTTTTATTTTTATGGTTTGCATTTTTTTCCCTTCCTTTTATTTATGCGCTGGTTATGTTTGCTTTATTTTTCGTCTTAATTCGATTGCATTAGATGTATGGATTAGGATCATTGGGTTAGTTTAATTAATTAGTTAACAAAATTGAATCATTCCACTCTCCCATTACCATTAAGAAATTGAATTCTAGGTGGCATATCTCCCTGAAATCGACCCGTTAGCTACACAATACTGTGCTCTTGCGGTTATTTTATTTTGCAAACAGCCTGCAATATTTTCTCTGTTCTGCTAATATAGATGCTGGAATCGCACGCCGTTATTCATTTTTTTTTGAAGTCAGAGATTGGGTTATATAAGGGTTCCTCCTTAGCATGAACTATGGTGTATTGACTGATCAATGTGGTTCGATTGCTTCAGCACCCTTTTCCTTTGCAAATCTTCAAGTTCTTTTTTGAGACTACCAAATCCTTCATCTGAACCAGAAAGCTTCATGTGTACAATTTGAGGTATGATTTTCACTACCATGTAAGCCCCTACAAATAAGTGAACACTTGACGACACCAAAATCAAATTTCAAATTCATCCAACTCTTAAAATAGAATTGGATGGAAAACTATTAGGTCAGAATTTTCAGCCACTAGACAATTTCTAGTTCCATTTGTTAATCTTCCACCTTGTACTCCTGGAAAAAAATCAAACGAAACTCAATCAAAGAAACCCGTAACGATTTGAAAGATAAACTATTAGAAAACTCTCAGATCTCACATACGGTAAAACCCCACAAACAAGTAAACGAGAAAATGGCATACATGAACGTTTCGTTTTTGCCCAAAAAGAAGAAAAGAAAACATTTTGTTTCACACTCCCTTTCCCCTCTTTTTCTTCTTTGGGTTTTGTTCCTAGTTTATTGTTCTTGGCAAATTGGTGAATGTAAAGGTATAGATGGACATTTTTTCACATTTCCAGGGTTTCCATCTAGGTTCAATCAAGGACTCAATCCTGTAAATTTTGAAATCTAAGAAACCTTGAATGTAAAACAGAAAAAAATATAAATACAAGTATACTATGGGCTTGAAAAGGTATAAGAATAATTTAATCATGAAAAAATCAATATGTCCTGAATTGGGGTTTTCTGGCTACCACAAGGGAGCCAAATGCAAAGTTCCATTTTTTTTGGACTAAAAGTGAACTAGATTAAACCTCAAGGGGTCTAGATGAAAATTACCCAAAAAAGAACAACTCTTGTTTGATTCATTGATTTGGGGGTTGAAAACGAAGGGATCTGGTGCTTCTCCTTTCTATTAATCCCAAGCATGAGTTTGGTTGTTTGACTGATCAAATGTCGATGAACTTGCTCGTCATCTATTGAATTGTTTAAGTCAATTTATTTGAACTTTGATTCTTAATCATATTCTCAATCATATTGTTCTGGGTAGATAGTTTGTCTTGTAGGTTGTTTGAGTGAGAGAGAGAGAGAGAGGGGGGGGGGAGATCAACCTCATAGTAAGAGAAGATGATGAGATGTATCTTCTTTACAATAACGAGATGTGAAAACATAACTAAATGATGCAATAGATATGCAGGCAAGAATGTTCTAGATGGTGGAGATCCCCGAGTAAGATGGGATTTCTGCACGAAGGATTCTAGATTTTTTTTTTTTCTTCTTCCAATTTTTTTTTTTTAATATTCAAATGGCAATTTACATCCTATCGGGCTAAACTTCCACAATCACAATCGGTAGGTTTAATTCTTGAATTTGTCTCTTTTTCTCTCATACACACCTTCAAAGTTAGGGTTTTTCTTTCATGAGAACCATTTGGAATAAAGGGTTTGGACCCTAACAAAGCATTTTTTTATGGATGAGATTATTTGAATATGATAAGTATTCATCTCTATCCATGACAAACCTAGTGGGCAATTCCTTCATGGTGCAAGAGATTTGGTTTCCTCTTCTGCTGCTGTATCTTGTTGCGGGAAGTGTTATTAAAAGAAGATGGGGATGGGGAAGAGAGGGTGAGGGTGGTTTCTAGGGCGAGGTCCCTTCTTTTTTTTTTTTGGTGGGGCTGGTGGTGGGTGATTTCCGATAGGGTGAAAGGATTCCTCAAGTTGTTTGAGAATAGAGTATGGAGGTAAAATTGTAATTTTATTATTTTTAATTTGGTTTCCTCTACCACTGCTGTATCTTGTTGCGGGAAGTGTTATTAGAAGAAGATGGGGATGGGGAGGAGAGGCTGAGGGCGGGGTCTTTTTTCTTTTTTACCATTTTTTGGTGGGGCTGGTGGTGGGTGAAGGGATTCCTTATTCAACCACTTGTATAGTTGTTTGAGAATAGGGTATGTAGGTAAAGTTGTAATTTTATTATTCTTAATTTAAGTGTGATGATGTTAGTTTCAGCTGGACCCAAACGTAATTTCAGTGACTAAAGGGGCCCAACCTGATTTTAGGTCCCTTTAAGTAAAATTTTCAATTTTCTGTTGAATAAGGATAAGGGCATTTTGGTCCTAAAACTGATTATTTCTCCTTAATTAGGATTTTTGGATACTGCAGAGGAGGACAATGCAAGGTGTCAATCTTTTTGGGTTAAAAATGACTTGGATCAAACCTAAGGGGTCCGAATGAAAATCACTTTTTTTTTTTA
This sequence comes from Hakea prostrata, assembly GCF_041222555.1. NCBI lineage: Eukaryota > Viridiplantae > Streptophyta > Magnoliopsida > Proteales > Proteaceae > Hakea > Hakea prostrata. The sequence continues at coordinate 21,493,558 of NC_142605.1, read as the reverse complement.
TTTTTACACTAAAGATTAAAGTTCTTCCAACGTCCAGCTTCCATATAAAAATTTGAAAAAAGTACTACTATGTTGACCGGAACCAATGTGTCACAATATGAATGTCAAGATGTGTTCTCATGTTTCCTAAAATGTGCCTGAGATAGTACTCAATTCACAACCGCCGTAGTCAAGGTGTCATTTGGGTGACAAGCCAACCTTTTATGCCCCGAGATATTGTTGTCTTTAGTTTTCAGGTGACCAGACAACTGTTTTCCTGGAGTTGGCATAAAATATGGGCTAATATGCTGCTTGCATTAGGAAATCTGGCTTCATTTCATTAGGTTTGGTGGTCACCACTAGGGGTGCAAGTTTGGCCCTGAGGGCGGGTTAGGGCCAAAATACTATGGCCCTGACTAGGGCCAAGGGCGGGCCTGGGATTACTCTTTGGCCCGCCGAACCTGTCCCTGATTTTTTACCTTGACCCTAGCCCCGATTTTGGCCCTAATCATGGCTCTAATTTAGTTCATGATGCTTGATCTCAATGAATTAGGAACAGGGACAAGGATAGGGTCAATCAAGGCCAGGGACAAATAGGGCCAAGTATTGGGCCAATCAGGGCTAGGGACAGGGCCAATCAGGGCCAGAGACAAGGCGAATCAGGACTAGGGATAGGGCCAATTAGGGCCAGGATAGGGCCAAAGATAGGGCCAATCAGGGCGGGAATGTGCTTGGCTTGGCCCTATAGGGCTTAGGGCCAGGGACAATAATCCTTGGCTCTGAATCGAGGGTCAGGGTGGGAATGAGCTTAGGTTAGAATATATAGGGCTGGGCTTGGGATTGCAAAATTCCGGCCCAGCCTGGCCCTGTTACAGCCCTAGTCACCACCTTGGGTTGCCCTGGAACTTGGTCAGAAAGAGTAGTATGGATCGATTCTGGTATGAGCGGAAAGAAGAAGAAATGTGAGAGCAGAAATGTGGTGGTCACAATCTACTTAGTGTTCCTGCTTCAAAGAGCACCAAAACAATATTGAATTGATGTAGGGCAGCCCTAGGAACTAGGGAATTCTACAAGAGAGCAGGATCACTATCTAAGTACAAAACTAGGAATTATATGGGAGATGGAAATTGCACAGCACACACTGTCGACTAGCAAAATATCTTCCACAAAATACTGACCAGCAGTCGATAATATAAGTCAAGTGCAAACAGTATAAAGACTAAAGGAAATACAAGTCAGATGTCAAGCATAAAGGAACCACTCAAATAAATAAGGGGATTAGGGGCATTTTATCCAAAATAACAAAAACCACAGCAACAACTCATAAGGACTGACCGTCCATTCAATGGCAAGGACCTCTTCCAAATCTAACCAACAATTAACAGAGGACCACTTCGGATTGGCAAAATATAAATAAGGCTGTGTACTCAGCACTCCCAATTTAAAAAAAAAAAAATTCCAGAATTATAAAGTGGCTCAAATCTGGAAAATTCTGCTGTAGGGCGAAGATGTAGGAATGCAGAAACTGTGAATTAGAAAACAAGAGAGGTTGCAGCAGTGTACTCCCAAGCAGAAAAAGATGAAAAATAGGATAGAAATAGAAGAAACAAAGGCAGCGGGATTACCTTAGGTTGTGGGGAAGGAAACCTGCAAGAGGGTGGTTTTAAAAAAAAAAAGGGGGTGGGACAGAAAGGCTGTCGAAGAAAGAGGCAGCAAGGTGAATTTTCATACAGAAAAAAGGGGAGGGAGGGGGAGAGAAAAGAAAGAAAGATGACAAGGGGTGGGGTTGAAAGGATTTCTGTCCAGAAAAAGGAGAGAAAAAAGAAAGAAGAAGATGGGGAAAACTAACAGCAGAATGCTGGGACTTCCATGAGATGTTGAGAGAAAAAAGAAAATTCATTGGGGGGAAGGAGAACATGACTTTTGGAGAAAAAAAAGAGTAAGACTGGTAAGAAGAAGGGGTAAGGGAATTTTCCAGCTAAGAAGGAACAGCAAAGAAGAAGAGAAAGCACTTACCAATAAAGGGGAGGTGAAGGACTCACACCAGCCTCGGGTTGCAGCTCAATCTTTTCTTTTCTAGTTTTCCAATATTCAATCCTTGGTGCTGGTTGGTAAAATAAAGAAAATCTTTCCTAAAATAACCTTATGAATAAAAAGGAAAAAAATATCCCAGCCTAAATAAAGGAATTTTCTTAAAATATACCCCTGCCATAAAATAGAACCCCAGAAATATGAACCAGTGTAACAAAAATTATGTAGATCATGGTCCTAAGGGTCTAGGTTACCCTCTACTAGTAGATCTGACTGTACGCCTTGCCAAACCATGCTGAAAGGTTCTGAGGTGGTCACCTTCATCTTTGGTAATAGTGAGTGATGGGTGGACGTTGTTATGTCCCCATCAATCCTCCTTGCCACAAAGAATTCGCCTCTAGTGAATGAAAGCTTTGGTAGTACTCCAGGAAGTCGGGGTCTAGCCATTGAAACTCCTCACGTGTGATCCAAGAGTCGTTGCTCACCGGTCGTCCATGCCATATAATCAGAAACTCATGTAATCCTTCATAGGTAGTCGATATGACTCTCTCATCTAGCACATCATCAATCTCCTTTGGTAAGGTGGTAAACTGGGTAATGGAGGGGAAGGTGCAATGTGGGCAGAAGGGTCTTGCTGGTCAATATCAAAGGGAGAATCTCCCAATGCAAGTGGATATGGTGAAGGGGTAGTGTGTTGGTCATGGTAAGGAGTGAGATCCTCCACATTGAGATGTTGCTTATCCTCTTATTGGATGGCAAATCAATCACATTCGCACTTATGCCGATCCTCTTAATCACTTTTAATATGCTTGCCCCACAAGTATGAAGCTTGTTCGATTTTCCTCTCACAATTCTAGCTGGGTGGATTTGAACCATAACCAAGTCATCTTCTTTGAACTCTTTTAGTCTTCAGTGAACATTTGCGTGAGACTTATATTGCTCATTGTTGGAAGCAATCCGTTGTCTTATCTTTGCATGTAAGTCATGTATGCGTTGTGCAAAGGACTTGACAGACTCACTGACTCTAGAACTGACTTGGGCTGGTGAAAGATCTATGGGGCCTTTGGGCTGAATTCCTAAGCAAACTTCGAGAGGAGACAAACTAGTGGACCGATTCTTAGACATATTATAGGCAAACTCAGCCATGAGACAATACGATCCCAAGTACTCATACTCTTACCAACAAGACATCTAAAAAGATTTCCTAAACTCCTATTAACAACCTCGGTCTGACTGTCAGTTTTAGAATGGAATGCTATGGAGCATTGGAGTTTGGGGCCTAACATGTGCCACATGGTGCGCCGAAAGTGACTAGTGAACTTGACATCCCTATCAGACACTACAATGTGGGGAAGACCATGGTACTTGAAGACATTATGAAAGAATAACTTTGCCACTATAGAGGCATCAGATGTCTTTGAGCACGGGATGAAGTGGGCCATTTTTGAGAAGTGATTTACTGTCACATAGATAGAATCATTGCCTTTCGAGGTCTTGGGTAAGCCTAATACAAAGTCCATGCTAAGGTCTTGCCACGAGGAGTGGGGAATGGGTAGAGGAGTATAGACCCATGTTCTTCTTGTGTTGTCTTGCAGTTTGATAGGCGCAACACTAGAAAATGATGATGCGCTACATCTCTCTACAATCTAGGCCAGTAAGATCAATCCTCTACTGGTGAAATGGTCTTATCTTAACCAAAGTGATCGGCAGCTCTGCCACTTTGCAACTCACAAATCAAATGGTGTTTTAGCAAAGCCCTAGGAATGCATAACGGTGACCTCTGAAGAGGAATCCATCTAGCGGGGTATAATTAGGGTGTGGCTTAGGAAGATCCCTCCAAAATTAGGGCAAACATGATACTGATCCTTTATCTGCTCAAACCCAACAACTTGCACACTCATACTTGAGGGACTTCTCAAGACTCGAAACACTACGTAGCCGCAGCAAGGCATTCACTCGACTAAGGGCATCAGCGGCTTTATTCTCCGTTCCAGGCTGGTGCTTAAGTACGAAAGTATACTCCTGTAGTTGCTCAACCCATTTAGCATGTCTAGGGTTCATTTTCTTATGGGAGCTCAAGTATTTGAGTACCTGGTGATTGGAAAACAGGATGAATTCTTGCGGTAGCAAATAATGACGCCATATCTCAAAGCTTGTACTGCCTTGTAGAATTCTTTATCATACATCAAGTACTGTTCCTAGGGTATACCATTATGCTGCTTATTTATTTGCTTAATGAGATTAATATTTAATTGTCAAACTTTTTATAGATGACTTAATTACAGGTTAACAGTCATGGTTGTGGATATTTTAAATGGATAGATGACAAAGTGAAAACCGAACCCATCTCAGGATTAGTTGATAATGCAACAATTTCAACACCTAAAGGTCCCTATTAGGAATTTTTGCCACATCAGATGATGTCAGAGTTATTTACATAAAGCAATTCAAGTGGAGGAAGAAAAAAAAAAATTAAAGACTTGAATGAGATGGCAAGGTAATACCGAGATACCCTAAATGCTATTAAGAGTATTGACTTAGACAAAAGATGGAAGTTAGAACTTATATTTTGTTCTGTTTGAGTTGTAATATCTCCAAATCATTATAGTTGAACTGTACAGGGAATTATTGAAGTGTAATGGACATTTATAACATGACAAATATTGATTTAAAGTCTATGATGGCAATTTTTGTAAATATGATCTGTCTCAAGAAACAGATTTTATCAAATGCCTGTTGATGCTGAAAATGCTTCCAGAAGCAAGTTCTATCAAATTGTGTACACAAGTGTTTTCATTTCCAGAAATGCTCGAAACTTTTATTGCTGTTTTTTTTTTTAATGTGGAAACACTAGGTGGGTTATCGTACGGCTCCTTGGTTTTCCAGCCAATCTCTTCTATTTTCCTGCATCAAAAATAGGATGAGCACAATCTTCACTAAGCTTGTGATTTTGATCAGCTGGGGAGTTAGCTGGTTTCTTACCTGACATTCCTATTTCTTTCTACATGTCTAGCAGACTAGCACTAAGCTTTTCTTGGCAAATATTGTTGTTTTTTTTTACTTTCCCTGTTCATGACACTTCAAAAATCCAAGATCTTTGATAGCAAACTGTTTGGTCAAGTATGACTTCAATCTACTCATCTTTGGCTTTGTCATTTCCCATTGCTACAATGTCATCAACCTAAACAATAAGAGTCATAGAGAGATGTTACCACGCTGGACAAACAACGTCTGATCAGCCTATATATTGGATAATGGCTTGTCTAAATTGCTGATACATTGTCTTTAGAGAATGCTTGAGACTATAAAGTGCCTTCTTTAGGAAAGAAACTTGTAGAAAAGAAAACCTAAAACAATGCAAAGTGGAATGGAAATTACAAACAACACTCACATCATGGACAATTTTTTTACTTGGTTTGGCAATATTGCCTAAGCCCATAGTGAGATGAGATGTGTTTTACAGTTTTACTACCAATGGAGAATGGGTTACAGTTGCTCGTCCGTACACCTTCCTCAGAATGTGTTACTAAGAAATAAGTCTTTCCTAAAAATCCTGTGGAATATATTGAAGTACTTTCAGGTTCTTCACTGCAATTCAAAATCTGTCTATAAACCAAGAAACGAAATATAAGGCTTTGTACCCCAATTATACTTTCTGTTCAGCTGAGGGAAACTTAAAACCAAGTTAACATTGCACATAAACTTCCTATTCTAGGTCACCATAGACGAAGGGATCTACACATCCAACTGATGCAAAGGTCTGTCATTGGTCACCTATCTTCATGTTTAAACAGTCTTGACCCCATAAGTTCAATGCAAAAACGATTCTTTAGGGTTTATAGTGTGTATAGAATGCAACAAGAAGGTGCCCTGAAGTCCAGCACCTGAAAAGGTACTTGACTACTTGGACATAGGATAAGAGCCAATATCAAAAGCTGTCTACCTGCTCTTCGCTAGCTAACATATGTGCATTTAAATTAGCAGGTTTCAACATCCCTATCCCCCCAAAGGGAAAAAAAATCAGACAAGAGGTGGTTAATAGCTGATCTGGAATCTCCCCCTTATGGAAAAAATCTTTCTTGGTTTATAAAGCACAAACATCTGTTTTTGTTTCTGCAATTTAGTGCAAAATTTGTTTTTGCTGTCTGATTACTTATTTGATTGAGTTTTATATAAACTGTATGATAGAAAGTATAAAATCTTCTTCTGATGTTCTTTTTAGCTAATTCAGTTATTTAGCTATTGAAGTGCTTGACTTCATTACCCTCTATCATGTTGATTTCTACAATATAATTATTTGTGAGCTTGGTTGCATTTTTAGGTATTTATGAAGCCACATCTTTGGATCGCTTGAGAAAAGATTCTTTTCAACGAACTGACCTATCAGATGAAAGCTTTGAAGATCAAATGCAGATGTTGCCACTTCAATCTTAACTTGAATGTATGTAATTTTGTTATGTCTTTTAGACTTGTATGTAACTGCTTACAAGTAGATCATTGTTTCTGTTTTTCCAGTTCTGATGCCATTATTCTTGGATGAGCTAATAAAATATTTTGCTTGCTTAATTTTATCTATTATTTTTTGGCTTCTTCTTTCTTTTCTAAGGGGATACTAGTACCAAATCATTTATTTATTCACAATACATAAATTATCAACCGTGAGAATGACATGAGAAGACCAGTTTTTTAAAGATTTAAGTAATAGGACTTAGCTGGGAATTTAATTATGCATACATGTTTGGGTCTTGTGATAAACTATATGGAGTTTCTTCTGTCAAAAATATTGGATGAATTTTACCAAATATTGAAGGGCAGAAACCCCATATCTGTTTCTTCATTCTTTTCAGTTTGATAAGCCAAGCTAAGAATTAGAGATTTTAAAGACAGCAGAAACTATTGTGTGGACCTTTGTCGACAGGATAAGAGCCAATATACAAGCAGCTACATCTATTCCTTTATCCCTTGAGATGGAAAGCAAAAATGTTCTTTATGTAGGGAGTCTTGGTTTTCTGTAAAATTCATCAGATGTCTCCACCCTTACAGAGGAGATCATTTACCATTGTATATGGTGTCATAGAGATTCCTTTGGTTTTAGCTTAGGACCATTATGCAGTGTTGTAGGTTCTTTCATGTTCTAGGATGAGGTTGTAGCAGCTAGTCATGGGTCTTGGGGATCTGAAACGTGCGATTGTTAGTTGAGCTACTTGGTGATTACTTGTGGTGTTTCAGTGTATTTGTTCTCTTACTAGCACTAGGGGTCCATCTGGGTCTTCCTTATAATCTTTCATGCTGTTTGTCTCCTTCCATTAAGTTTTTGAATCATGCATATGGGAAAGTCTAAAGGCTTTGTTCAATAACTGTCTCATTTAAAAATAAAAAATATCTCAAATTATATGCATATTTTAGTGACATTGGGGAGGCCTCCTTTCATCCACCAAGTGATGTTTCAACCACCAAGTGAAGACATCTAGAATGGCTTGGCACCATGTGCCACTGATTCACCAAAGCCTGTGAAAGAATGAGCTGCGGTAGCAAAAGCACACTATGTGCAATCATTGAAAAAGACCATGGGTATAGCAAAATTTGGTAGAGCACCCCAAAGAGCTTGCTGGCTCCCTGTGGGCTTAGCACTGGAAGATTATTAGCTTGATGGGCTTCTACCAGCACAATGATAATGGGCCTCACCCGGATCCAACCCAGCGTGGGATTCAAACTTGCTGCTAAAGCAAGGTTGGGCCAGCCCTACTTACAAGATGATAAAGAAAACTAGCCTTGTAGGCAACTTGAGAAGAAAACATATCTCTCACCCTGGTGCACTGAACTTAAAATAATTAAATAGTGAGGAGGTATATAGATATGCATGGATGTGATATAGATACACTGCCTTGGACCAACACTGACCCAGCTGGGTTTCTGCTCCTTGATGAACGGTGTCTTGTTTGTATCATAGGTCCAGTAGAATGTAAGGAATGTATTTTATTTTAATAATAATATATTATTCTTTCAATCTCAGAAGTCAGGATACATTTGCAACTTCACGAGAGTTAGAATTGGTTGGGTATCTTAGGATATTTTTCCTTGTTAAAGTCTGTTTCATAGTTTACTAGGTTTCCATTTTTAGTTGGATTTTTAAATAGCTTGTATGAGGATGAACATTCTGATTGATTAGAATGAGTTGAATTTATGGTTTGAAAGCCTGTGTAGCTTCTGTTTGTGTGCACCTTTCTCCCCTGGGGGCCCCTTTTTCATCTTATGCAGTCTTCCTTTCCCTTTCTCCCAATTCCTCTTCTTTTCTCTCTGTGAAACCCACTGAAGCAGGTCATCCCTTTGGTCTGCATTAGGATGTGTACTTTCAGGCCATAAGAATACATTCTTACTAAGAAATTCCATTATCAAAAATTCATTAGATGTAAGATGTTTCAACATGCTTATGTCTTGTGTAGGGTGCTGCATTGGGCACCTATCTCCTGTTGACCACTACTACTTTATTCTGTGTGTTATTATATTATGTTTGGGAAAAGGCTGGTCAGGATGTTAGGTTGCCTAGCATCTATCAGCCTCTCTCCTCCCTCTTTAAAAAAGACCCCCAGCCCTCTTATTTCTAGCCCTGTGATTGTTGCATCTGGCTAGCTGACAGAAAACAAGGTGGCATACCCAACCTTTCTCCATTATATTCATCTGCTATGTTATTTGACCAAAAAAAATAATACCTGCTATTTGGTAGATGTGGTATCTACATGCGAATGCATACATATAGGGGGTAAATTCAAGTTGAGCCATACTCTCAAAAATCATGACAGTGGAAAGCAGGTCTGGACCACACCAAAGAAGCATTTTGCCCCAGACCAGGAAAAAAATCTCACCCATATGTTTCTTGTCAAGCTAGCCATCATCATTATTTGGCAAAATTTTCAGTTTTCTACTGGACTGTCTTGCATCGTTCTAACTAAAATTGAAGTCTTGGCTGACTGAGATAATTTATAGCTTTATTTTAATTCTTAGGTGCTTATGGTATTTTTTTTTTATGGTTTCTTGCATCGCAACACATCATGCATGATGAATGACCTTCAGCGTCTAGTTGACCATGCATGCATTGCTCCTTAGCTAATTTTGGCTTTTGTTGACAATGTGAGCGTGGTTTCAGGAGCGGAATCAGATTCTCATCAACTTCACTCCTCAAGTTTTATTACAACTGGGATTGAGGCCAGTTTCGTCTCAGAAGGAAGGATAGCAATTGATTCTGGTTCTCTTTTGTCTGCCTCTTTCTGTTTTTCTACATTCACTAGAGCAATTGCTCTCATTGTCTGTACAGCAAGTTAGCCTTTGTTCAACTATCCATCCTGTTAAATGGTCAGATCATCATTCACTTCAGATGCAAGATCCCTTTTTCCCCCCTCAAATTTCAATGCAATTAATCTTACTCCTATGTAATGATTTGTTAAAGAGTAGTGACAGTGAACTTGAAAGCAATTGTTAGGTTTCCCATTGCAGCCTTGTGGTTGTGAATTCAAGTTGGAAAACATCCTCTCCAAGTAGCAGGAATGGGGCTATGTACAATATTGCCCTCCTAGATCCACAAGGCTGGAGCCTAGAGCACTGTGTACACCCGTTTCAACTAGTGGCAAGTCATTGGAACAATATTTCCAGTTTGCTGGATCTGCTTCAATGAGGCTGTTTGAAGATACGAACATTTTCTGCGTTCTCAGTCAATGATTCTCTTTGGTTCCATTTGTTTCCAAGGAGAATTTTAGGAAAGAAAAGGAAAAATTTCATAGTTATAATTAAAATAATCATGTATTTGTGGTTATATGACTAACTTTAAATTATTTTATAGTTGGTCATCAGATTTTATTACTATCTATTTTCATTTCATTTTAACAATGGTTTTTCTTTTATATTTAAAAATTCTAAGACATTTCATTCCCCTTCCCTCAACTTCCCCTTGCAACCAAACATAACTCTTGCATTTCTTTGTCCAACTTTGAAAAAATTCATGGGCATACAGGTTTGTTTTTTTTTTTTTTTGAGCCAAAATTCATTTATGCAAAACAGGAGAATCAACAAGATATAAAGCTTGGATAACCAAGATGTGAAAACTGCTCAGTCAACCCTACATAGCTCAGTGAATGCTTTCCTAGCCAAAGAGTTAGCACAGCCATTAATTTCCTTTGGAGAAAAAGAAAAACAGCACCTTAAAAACTTTAAAGTTAGGAATTTAATATTTCCAACCACATTACTACTTTTGAAAGGGACCTCTGCTTCCCCTTTAACAGAGCTCATCAAGGACTTGCAGTCTATCTCGACCTCGACCCAACCGAAGCCTTCATTGAGACACTAAAGCAGGCTTTCTCTCCATGCAAATGATTTGCCTTCAATCACCTCAAAAAACTCCGTCAGCATAGAAATCGTAGCTAAAGGCTCACCTCTAAAGCTGTTCACCATAAGTTTCAGACTACCTTTTGAGTTAATCCATGTTGCATCAAAGTTAAGGTTGGCATAAGGGTCCATGGGGGGAGACCAACTCAATGTCCAACTAATCCTCTTTTCTTCAATAATAGCAGGAGGCGAGTAGAAAGGAATTTAGAAAATCACATAACTCCTGAAATTTAGTTGAGGCACGCTCAAATTCCTGTTGAGAGGTAGACTATTTGCCTTCAAAAATTAATTCATTCTTCTTGGACAGCCACAAATGCCAATAAATTATAGCTGCTAATCCCGCACGATAATGGCAAAATTAATTCATTTCTGAACAGCCACAATGCCAACAAATCATAGCTGCTAATCCCACACGATAATGGCATAAGTTAAATCATTATTGGACCCGATCATTTGCACTAAAGATTCGAATTGATCTTAGCATACCAACTAGAAAGACAATTTCTCTATGCCTACTAACAAGTTGTGGTAGGGTAGGTTTTTTTTTTTTTAATTTTTTTTAAACCAAATTTCGTTCCAAACAATGAGACAACAAGAAATTTGACTTACAAAGTTCAGAGATTCATGTAGAGAAAATAGATCAATCAATCCTATTCGAAAAGGGCATGGTCTGTTCCAAAAATAAATACTTAAACTGAACAGATTACACCATGAAAGCAACCGACAATAGATTAGAGGAGCAGGGATGTCAGCGTATCAAGCAACAGACGATCATAATCCCATCCATAAACATTAACTAAAGTGATGGATTACGTACCCTCTATTTCTCAGTTTTGTATAAAATGTATTTATTTGAATTTAATCGACGAAGTAAATAACAACCACCTAATGATCTACCAGGAAAGCCAACAAAGCCTCGTTTGCTGCAGAAAACTACCCATGAAATCGCTTGCAACCAATACGAACTAACAAGCGATTTCATGGGTTTTAACGCCAGAAGGTACAGAGCTCGCGAAACGGCGAAAGTATTTAAACCATTACATGGTGATCCAGCAGGAAACCAGCCTGCTTTGCTCCCTAACTCGTAGAGAAATAGAGGGAGATGTCGCAGGTTCTTATTTCAGCCTCTAATATGGCGTTGCCGATGAGTTCGGGTTCGAAACTGGGTTACCCCGTCACCCTGCGAACAACCAATTTTTTGGAACAACGGCCTTTCTGCCGCCTTCAGAGCCTCTCCTCCTCCTCGCGAAATCTACAATGTCTTCCTCCAATTAAGAGTGGTATTCGGCCTTCATTTGATCTCCAGGGTGGTATAGGGTACTGCTCATTGCTTGGTATCTGAATCTCTTTTTCTGATTCTTAAACAAGTCTTCAATTTCAGAGATCATTTTCTGTATCTTTGTTTGGTGAGGAAGATGTATTCTCTAATTTTACTGGATGAAAAGCATAAAATTGGAGTATATGAATTTCTCTATTTAACAAATAATTTGGTGGGTAGTGGGTTCCTTCCATTGTTTTGCTTCTCACTGTGCTGTAGCTATTTTTGCTTATAATCTATTCATAGAAGTGCTGGATTCAATATAAAAGGAAAACAGAGAAGTGAGTTTAGGGCTTGAGCCAGTTGTTAATTACTATCGTTTGACTATTCAGGATGAGTGAATTCTTTGATGTTGAGCTCAAAGTCCGTGACCATGAACTGGATCAGTATGGTGTCGTAAATAATGCAGTCTATGCGACTTACTGCCAACATGGTGAGAATTTGTGTTGAGTTATGCAGATCTATTCAACTTGAAACTTTTTTACTTGTCACACATTCCTGCATATATTTTCTTTGCAATTTTATTGTTTCTGAGCTTCAAAAGGGCGAAGGTGGTGTTGCAACTTATAATAGATCTAAGTTTCTATCTGGTATGTGTAGAAGAGATGGTTCCCCCCCCCCCGCCCCAACCGAAAAAAGAAAACCCAAAAAAGAAAACCTTCTGTGGGCTGAATAAAATTATAGCACTGCTGGCAGTGCCATAGAACTTATTTGTAGACTACAACTGCTAGGTACTTTGGCTACATATCAGACACAAATCAGTATCTAAGAGATCCTAGCAAAGATTTTGGAGGTGAGATCCAAAATCCCTCTCCATTCCAACTGCTCCCTTGTTGCAACTAAGTTATTTCTGAAAAGAATTGATATGGCAATGTGGAAGAAAGAATTTGTATTGCCTTTGATGGAGAAAATAGACTAAGGAATGTTTCTATGTTCATGACTCTCTCTCCTTATGAAGGATACAGGAAATGGCCACTTCACAGCTTTCCCAATGATCAGACATGAGCCCCTCCGGGCTAGACTTAAGGCTGAATATGATGACATGTTAGGGGCTTCATGGAAAAAAAGCCAGATAGTAGACATATCCCCTCTCCAATTTTCAAATGAGTGTCTTTTGTAAGTTTGCATCTCATGTAGGCATGTAGCCGTAGGTCTAATTTGCACAAAATGTTGCAACTTTAAGATAGAATGGTTGGGCTGAATGTTAGTTTGAACAAAAGAATACAAGATTCAAATGAATAATTTTTCATTTAAAGAAAAGAGGGCCATCTAGATAGTTTGGAGATTCAGGACTGGCCTCTCAAGTAACTTGTTCTGATTTTAAAAGGGGCATTTTTTTTTTCCTTTTTCTTCTTCCTCCCTTTTTTTTTTTTTTTTTTTTTTTTTTTTTTTTGTGGTTTGGGGCTGAAGGGGGGGGGGGAGGGAAGTTGAAGTATTGTAGGACACTTTGTAATTTTCTCACTAATTGGAAAAGGACATATAACTATTTAGGAGTGTCAACCATCTAAGTTCTTAATTCTTCAATTTTTTTTATTTTTTTATTTATTTTCCCCCTGATGAATCAAAACTGTTGTCTTTTCTTTTTTTTCTCTTCTTCTGAATCTCTACTATTTGAATAACATGAAGACGCCCTTATATTCTAATTCATGGTTTCACAACCCTGTGATTCTTAAAATGAAAAGAAAGGAAGAAATCACCATTTTTAGTACTGTTTTTCCTGGAAAAGTGGGAGAAAAAAAATGAACTAAAGAGTCCTTTTCCAGCCGCTCTTTATCTCTTAAAGAAGCAAAAGTCATATTTCTTCACATCCCTCAATTTTGATTAGAAGATTAAAACCTTATTGCTCATTTCTATTAGTAAACAAAAGGTGTGTGGAGATAGAAGGGAAGGGAAACTTGAAATGTTGAATTTTTTCTATTCTAAAGATCAAGGGAAAAAAACACAGAGGATTGGATAGATTATTAGAAATTTTAGGAAAATAACTGGGGGAGGTGGAGAGTATTTCTTTCTTAGTAACTCTCAGATTATGGAAATCTTACAATTTCTCCACTTGGGAGGATTGGATTACCATGTGGCACTATATACTTCTATTTCTTCTTTTGCAATAAAATATTATTTTACCTAAAAACAAATAACAAAAATGAAAAATGACAATATTTCCTTATTATATGGTAGTTTTTTGTACAGAGGTTAGATGTGAATAGGTTTAACAATTCTTTGCTACATAAGTTAGATTTAATTCAGCTTCTCAAGTATGGTTAAGAAAATATTAAAGCTAACTGTAGAAGCAAAATTTGTAGGAGGAGGAGCAGTAATAGCATACAGGGTCGAAGCAGTGGCAGTAATTATAGCTACAGGTATAGCAGCAGTGGTATAGGAGATGTTGAACCGAATGTTATCAATCAAGTGGGTCTTTGCCTCATATATTCAATGATAAAGAATAGCAATAATATGGGAAAGACAACTGAGGGCATCACATTAGGCCTCAAGAGTTTTGGATGGGATATAGGAAGGGTGTGGTTGAAGCAACTGCTCAATATCTAATGATTATTCTTGGCAATAAAATTGGATTCTTATAGTGGTGTCTAATCCACCAAAATATTAAGGAAATGCAGATTCTTTTTCAATAAAAAACTAGCATCTTAGATGGAAATTTAGGTTTTGTAACTGGTTGGACTTTTGTTGACGCAGTACATAAGGATTTTTTAAAATGCAGAAGGGTTAGAGCAAATGGTCAGTACTTTTGGAGTGATCAAATAATACAATGCATGAGTTTAATTTTGACTGGGAAAACAATGTAAACATTAATATGAGATAGTGAAAAGAAACTGTGTACTCATTTCATCTACAAGGAATGTTGTTTCTTGGGGGAGGGGGGTTGGAAGAATGGGTGTTCTCATTGGACATCATCAGGTGAAATTTCAATAATCTCGACAACAGAAAAATATTTGAAACAACATTGAAATTAAATTTATGGAATTCCTGCTTAATAGAGTTAACTAAACTTCTGTTTTACCAACTGATTTCTCATTATATTGTACCTGAGATTACCTTGTCTTAGTCATATGCACTAACCAGCTTAGCATTGGATTTTAGTATAAAAATGCTACAATGATTCACTGAGCTACTAATTGGTTCGGCCTAAATTTGTCTGATAATGTTGCTATGTCTCTCTGTTTTGTTGCATGACTTTTTCTTTTTCTGGGTTCAGGTCGCCATGAACTCTTTGAATCAATTGGCGTCAGCCCAGATGCAGTTGCTCGCACCGGCAATGCATTCGCACTGTCAGAACTATCTCTCAAATTTCTTGCACCTTTAAGAGTATGTACATCATCTTAGTGTTTATATCATAGTATAGGCAGCAGAATTGTTGACTCTTGCTGATCGTCAGCAATTTTATCATCTTAATGCTCATATCATAGTATATACATCTTATATGTTGACTTCTCTTGGTGGTAAACTATTTCCTACTAAGGATTGGAGAGCCATCAGCATTTGCTGTTATGCTTCTGGAGATTCAAATTGTTAACAGCTTAGAATTCCTAATTAAATCAGTTTTTATTTTCTTTTTTAAATACTACAGATTAGTTTAATTATTACATGATTGTTCTTAAGCCTTTTCACACACCGCCAGAGTCGTGACCGGTTTGTCGTGAAGGTGAGGATCTCTGGCTCGTCAGCTGCACGTATATTCTTTGAGCACCTCATACTCAAGCTACCAAATGGAGAGGTGCCCGTTTCATCCTTTAGCTATTAGATAAAATATTTCCATGAATTTTCTGACACATGGTTCACAATGATCTCTTGTTCAGCCCATTTTGGAAGCAAAATGCACAGCAGTTTGGCTTGACAAAAATTATCGGCCTGGCCAAATTCCACCAGAGATGATATTGAAATGTGTTCAGTTCCTTCGTAATGAAGAATCAAACTGATTTCACCATAGCAACATAGAGCAGAAGGTTGTTTTCGTGCTAGTGTTCAATGGGACGTGGTTTAAGGCACCGACATTTTCTTACAGAAGTATATGGTTATGGATTTATGTTGGCCTCTTCAGCTCAGAATACCATTTCTGGTTGTTATCTTGTTCCATATTCCCTTAACAGAGTACCATATTGAGAAATACATTGACCTTTTTAGCTCAGTGTATCATTTCTGGTTAGTGATTTCAGTTTTACATGTTGCTGGTATGTTTTGTTATTTTCTATTGGGCGGAATTGTTCAATACTGTACAATGGTCATTCCATGTGAGTTCACTGCTGTGAAATCCATGGACCATTCCATCACTGTTTGGTTTTAAAACATCTTATTAAAATAGGTAACTTGTCAGGTCAGTAGTTTACTGGTCGACCCATTAAAAATGCATATAATACAATGTTTTGTTTTCCAGAAAAATAGTTAAAAGAATTTAAGGGAAGTGTTTCTTGTGGGGGAGCATGGCTTCTCTATGTACAGGGCCAATGATAGTGTACATGGCAGTGTCTGATAAGCAATCATTTTCACTTCTCATGGGCATGAGGTGATCCAATAGCACATATTTGAGGGGTGCTCTCCCATTGGAAACTTTTCTCCAAAATCATATTCAGCCAATTTGCCATATTATCAGTTTCAGATAAATGATTTACAAAATGGAAAATGGTTAGGTTTCTTATAAGACTTGGTAGGCAACCCATGAGTGGGTGAAATGGCAAATGCAGTGTAAAATCCCAATTCCACTGTTGATTGTTATAAGACTTGGTAGGCAACCCATGAGTGGGTGAAATGGCAAATGCAGTGTAAAATCTCAACTCCACTGTTGATTGTTTCAAGTCTCCAAACACAGGGAAAATTGAAACACCACAAAAGATTTATGCTGGTGTGGAATTCCAGCAACACAATATCTTTTGAGGGTAGGAGAAACTGCCTGTTCAGATTTCCCAAGATCTCCGTTTAAAGCAGAGAATGGAACCAGTATACTGGAGTCAAAGTGAAACACCCAAACCCAAGTTTCAGAACCTCAAAGCCTCTCCTCAGTATTTCATGACCAACTAAGCCAGGCTCCCAAAGCCTCAACACGAATCCATCCCAGCCCTGACCTATTGCATGCAATTTTCAATCCTAATCTATTCCCAGCTCTTGGAACGAAACCAAGCCATCCCATTAACCCACTGCTTTAGCCAGGTGGTGAGGAACGTGTCACAATATGAATTTCAAGCTGTGTTCTCATGTTTCCTAAAATGTGCCTGAGATAGTACTCAATTCACAACCGCCGTAGTCAAGGTGTCATTTGGGTGACAAGCCAACCTTTTATGCCCCGAGATACTGTTGTCTTTAGTTTTCAAGTGGCCAGACAACGAATGTTTTCCTGGAGTCGGCATAAAATATGGGCTAATATGCTGTTTGCATTTGGGAAATCTGGCTTCATTTCATTAGGTTTGGTGGTCAGCACTAGGGGTGCAAGTTTGGCCCTGAGGGCGGGTTAGGGCCAAGGGCGGGCCTGGGATTACTCTTTGGCCACCGGGCCTGTCCCTGATTTTTTACCTTGGTCCCGATTATGGCCCTAATCCTGGCTCTAATTTTGTCCCTGATGCTTGATCTCAATGAATTAGGAACACCGGGGACAAATAGGGCCAATCAAGGCTAGGGACAGGGCCAATCAGGGCCAAAGACAAGGCGAATCAGGACTAGGGACAGGGCCAAAGATAAGGCCAATCAGGGCGGGAATGTGCTTGGCTTGACCCTATAAGGCTTAGGGCTATGGACAATAATCCTTGGCTCTGAATCAGGGTCAGGGTGGGAATGGGTTTAGATTAGAATATATAGGGTTGGGCTTGGGATTGCAAAATCCCGGCCTAGCTTGGCCCTGTTGCAGCCCTAGTCACCACCTTGGGTTGCCCTGGAACTTGGTCAGAAAGAGTAGTATGGATCGATTCTGGTATGAGCGGAAAGAAGAAGAAATGTGAGAGCAGAAATGTGGTGGTCACAATCTACTTAGTGTTCCTGCTTCAAAGAGAACCAAAACCAATATTGAATTGATGTAGGGCAGCCCTAGGAACTAGGGAATTCTACGAGAGAGCAGGATCACTATCTAAGTACAAAACTAGGAATTATATGGGAGATGGGAATTGCACAGCACAATCTCGACTAGCAAAATATCTTCCACAAAATATTAACCAGTAGTTGATAATATAAGTCAAGTGCAAACACAACTACAACGAAGTGGAAGCCCATATTGGTTTCACTCTTTGGTACCTATGGAGAGCTCGCAACATCGATCAATTTGATGGTGGTAAGTGGACGCCTTTAGATGTGATCCAAATGGCAACTAAAGCAGCAACAAAATTCCTTAAGGCTCAATTTGAATCAGTTTCGACGACTGTCAATCCTACCACATCAGCATCCTTTCTTCTTCAGAGAAATGGCATAAGAGAGCACGCTTGGAGTCCACCGGCAAGAGGGGTAATTAAACTAACTTATGATGCAACTTTAAAACCGACCTGTAATAAGAGCGGTATTGGTTTCATTGCCAGAGATTGGAGAGGGGATCCAGTTCTGGCCATATCAATTCCCCTTATTTTCGGTGAAGCGAGTGTTGGAGAAGCCTTGGGGATCAAACATTGCCTATGGAGAGCTATTGAAGAAGGATGGGTACATGTGATGATTGAATCTGATTGTCTTACTGTGGTACGGTTATTGAGTCATCCATCAGACCCGGTACCTACAGACTTGATGAATGTAGTATTGGATATCCGTCAGTTATCCATGGCCCCCATTTCATGTATTTTCTCTTTTATTCCAAGGAGTGCCAACTCTGTGGCTCACTCCCTGGCCCAGGAAGCCCTGTCGCTTGAGGCTGCGATAGATTGGCCTATTTCCACTTGCTGGTTGAAGGAGCCTGTTCCTTCTCCAGCCCCTGTGCCTCTCTCTTCTTAATCAAAGTTTTCTACCAAAAAAAAAAAAAGTCAAGTGCAAACAGTATAAAGACTAAAGGAAATACAAGTCACATGTCATGCATAAAGGAACCACTCAAATAGATAAGGGGATTAGGGGCATTTTATCCAAAATAACAAAAGCCACAGCAACAACTCATAAGGACTGACCGTCCATTCAATTAGAGAATAAAAGGGACATTCAATGGCAAGGACCTCTTCCAAATCTAACCAACAATTAACAGAGAACCACTTCGGATTGGCAAAATATAAATAAGGCTGTGTATTCAGCACTCCCAATTTAAAAAAAAATCCAAAATTATGAAGTGGCTCAAATCTGGAAAATTCTGTTGTAGGGCAAAGATGTAGGAATGCAAAAACTGTGAATTAGAAAACAAGAGAGGTTGCAACAGTGTACTCCCAAGCAGAAAAAGATGAAAAATAGGATAGAAATAGAAGAAACAAAGGTAGCGGGATTACCTTAGGTTGTGGGGATTCTGGGGAAGGAAACCTGCAAGAGGGTGGTTTTAAAAAATAAATAAATAAATAAAATTTAAAAAAAAAAAGAGGAAAAAAATGGGGTGGGATAGAAAGGCTGTCGAAGAAAGAGGCAGCAAGGTGAATTTTCGTACAAAAAAAACGAAGAGGGAGAGAGAAAGAGAGAGAGAAAAGAAAGAAAGATGACAGGGGGTGGGGTTGAAAGGATTTCTATCCAAAAAAAGGAGAGAAAAAAGAAAGAAGAAGATGGGGGAAAACTAACAGCAGAATGTTGGGACTGCCATGAGATGTTGAGAGAAAAAAGAAAATTTATTGGGGGAAGGAGAACATGACTTTTGGAGAAAAAAAGAGTAAGACTGGTAAAAAGAAGGGATAAGAGAATTTTCTGAAGGAACAGCAAAAAAGAAGAGAAATCACTTACCAATAAAGGGAAGGTGAAGAACTCATGCCAGCCTCGGGTTGCAGCTCAATCTTTTCTTTTCTAGTTTTCCAATATTCGATCCTTGGTGCTGGTTGGTAAAATAAAGAAAATCTTTCTTAAAATAACTTTATGAATAAAAAGGAAAAAAATATCCCAACCGAAATAAAGGAAATATCTTAATATACCCTTGCCATAAAATAGAACCCCTGAAATATGAACCACTGTAACACAAATTATGTAGATCATGGTCCTAAGGGTCTAGGTTACCCTCTACTAGTAGATCTAACTGACGCCTTGCTGAACCATGCTGAAAGGTTCTGAGGTGGTCACCTTCATCTTTGGTAATAGTGAGTGATGGGTGGACGTGTTATGTCCCCATCAATCCTCCTTGCCACGAAGAATTCGCCTCTAGTGAATGAAAGCTTTGGTAGTACTCTAGGAAGTCGGGGTCTAGCTGTTGAAACTCCTCACGTGTGATCCAAGAGTCGTTGCTCAACGGTCGTCCACGCCATCTAATCAGAAACTCATGTAATCCTTCATAGGTAGCCGATATGACTCTCTCATCTAGCACATCCTCAATCTCCTTTGGTAAGGTGGTAAACTGGCAGTGGCGGACCCAAGATGCAATAGTGGGGGGGGCCGAAGAATGAAAGCCAGTAACCTTCCTATTTGGGGTCCCACCGCTAAATTATTTTATTAAATTAAAGAATAGACCCATATATATTTTGTGGGGCCCACACATATTTGAAAAAATGATAAACTATTGATAATTATATATATTTTTTCGACAAAATATAGGTAAAATTAAAGCAACAATATAAAAAAAATATACACATGACTTCAACCCTAAAAAGTTAAATGCAAACCAAAATTTTCATTGGTAGGAGATGTAAACCAAAAATTTTTTTAGGTAAGAGATGCAAATCAATGGTAGTTAGTTACCTACTAACTATAGACATTTTATTCACAATACAAAATCAAAAACAAAATTGCAAAATAAAGAAACATAGAATATAAAACAAATTAAAAAGAATAACAAAGAAAAAAAAAAGAAACAATGAATAAATTGAGAAAGAAGAACAACGGGGGTTTTTCCTTTTCTTGCCCGCTGGGGGAGAGAT
The DNA here is from genome assembly GCF_041222555.1 of Hakea prostrata. Taxonomy (NCBI): domain Eukaryota; kingdom Viridiplantae; phylum Streptophyta; class Magnoliopsida; order Proteales; family Proteaceae; genus Hakea; species Hakea prostrata. Next base: position 21,472,909 of record NC_142605.1, on the reverse strand, counting down.
AAATGGAAAGGGTGGGGGGGTGGTAATGGGGTAGTTTTTAATTAGAAATAATATTTTGATTTTTGAATACCTAATAAGATTTTTTTTTTTTCAAAAATTTCCTTTAACCCACGTTTATAGAAACATAAGAGAATAAATAGGAATAAAAGACGAGAGAGAAGAGAGGGGAGAATAAATAGGGATTGATGGATTAGTTTTTTTATTAGGAATGACATTTATACCCATCATTTTACATTTAAAAATTGTTCACAATATTGGGGGGGGGCCAAATAGTGACATTTCACGTGTAGGAAGAGAAAAAATTAAAGGAATTAGGGGAATATGGATAAAATTTAAAAAAATCCGGGGGGGCCATGGCCCCCTCCGGCCCCTTCATAGGTCCACCCCTGTAAACCCCCCCCCCCGGGGGGTGGGGGGGGGGGGGCAATGTGGGCAAAAGGGTCTTGATGATCAATATCAAAGGGAGAATCTCCCAATGCAGATGGATATGATGAAGGGGTAGTGTGTTGGTCATGGTAAGGAGTGAGATCCTCCACATTGAGATGTTGCTTATCCTCTTATTGGATGGCAAATCAATCACATCCGCACTTATGCCGATCCTCTTAATCACTTTTAATGGGCTTGCCCCACAAGTATGAAGCTTGTTCGCTTTTCCTCTCACAACTCTAGCTGGGTGGATCTGAACCATAACCAAGTCATCTTCTTCAAACTCTTTTAGTCTTCAGTGAACATTTGCGTGAGACTTATATTGCTCATTGTTGGAAGCAGTCCGTTGTCTTATCTTTGCATGTAAGTCATGTATGCGTTGTGCAAAGGACTTGACAGACTCACTGACTCTAGAACTGACTTGGACTGGTGTAAGATCTATGGGGGCTTTGGGCTGAACTCCTAAGCAAACTTCAAGAGGAGACAAACTAGTGGACCGATTCTTAGACATATTATAGGCAAACTCAGCCATGAGACAATACGATCCTAGGTACTCATACTCTCACCAACAAGACATCTAAAAAGATTTCCTAAACTCCTATTAACGACCTAGGTCTGACTGTCGGTTTGAGGATGAAATGCTATGGAGCATTGGAGTTTGGGGCCTAACATGCGCCACATGGTGCGCCGAAAGTGACTAGTGAACTTGGCATCCCTATCAGACACTACAATGTGGGGAAGACCATGGTACTTGAAGACATTATGAAAGAATAACTTTGCCACTGTAGAGACATCAGATGTCTTTGAGCACGGGATGAAGTGGGCCATTTTTGAGAAGTGATTTACTGTCACATAGATAGAATCATTGCCTTTCGAGGTCTTGGGTAAGCCTAATACAAAGTCCATCCTAAGGTCTTGCCACAGGGAGTGGGGAATGGGTAGAGGAGTATATAGACCCGTGTTCTTCTTGTGTTGTTTTGCAGTTTGATAGGTGCAACACTAGAAAATGATGATGTGTTACATCTCTCTACAATCTAGGCCAATAAGATCAATCCTCTATTGGTGGAATGGTCTTATCTTAACCAAAGTGATCGGCAGCTCTGCCACTACGCAACTCACAAATCAAATGGTCTCTTAGCAAAGCCCTAGGAATGCATAACGGTGACCTCTGAAGAGGAATCCATCTAGCAGGGTATAATTAGGGTGTGGCTTAGGAAGATCCCTCCAAAAAATTAGGGCAAACATGATACTGATCCTTTATCTACTCAAACCCAACAACTTGCACACTCAGACTTGAGGGAATTCACAAGACTCGACGCACTACGTAGCCGCAGCAAGGCATTCACTCGACTAAGGGCATCGGCGGCTTTATTCTCCGTTCCAGGCTGGTGCTTAGTACAAAAGTATACTCTTGTAGTCGCTCAACCCATTTAGCATGTCTAGGGTTCATTTTCTTATGGAAGCTCAAGTATTTGAGTGCCTGGTGATTGGAAAATAGGTTGAATTCTTGCGGTAGCAAATAATGATGCCATATCTCAAAGCTTGTACTGCCTTGTAGAATTCCTTATCATACATCAAGTACTGTTCCTAAGGTATACTATTATGCTGCTTATTTATTTGCTTAATGAGGTTAATATTTAATTGTCAAACTTTTTAATATATAGATGACTTAATTACAGGTTAACAGTCGTGGTTGTGGATATTTTAAATGGATAGATGACAAAGTGAAAACTGAACCCATCTCACGATTAGTTGATAATGCAAAAACTTCGACATCTAAAGGTCCCTATTAGGAATTTTTGCCACATCAGATGATGTCAGAGTTATTTACATAAAGCAAATTCAAGTGGAGGAAGAAAAAAAAATTAAAGACTTGAATGAGATGGCAAGGTAATACCGAGATACCCTAAATGCTATTAAGAGTATTTACTTGGACAAAGGATGGAAGTTAGAACTTATATTTTGTTCTATTTGAGTTGTAATATCTCCAAATCATTATAGTTGAACTGTATTGGGAATTATTGAAGTGTAATGGACATTTATAACATGACAAATATTGATTTAAAGTCTATGATGGCAATTTTTGTAAATTTGATCTGTCTCAAGAAACAGATTTTATCAAATGCCTGTTGATGCTGAAAATGCTTCCAGAAGCAAGTTCTATCAAATTGTGTACACAAGTGTTTTCTTTTCCAGAAATGCTCAAAACTTTTATTGCTGTTTTTTTTTTTTTTTTTTTAATGTGGAAACACCAGGTGGGTTATCGTACAGCTCCTTGGTTTTCCAGCCAATCTGTTCTATTTTCCTGCATCAAAAATAGGATGAGCAGAATCTTCACTAAGCTTGTGATTTTGATCAACTGGGGAGTTGGCTGGTTTCTTACCTGACATTCCTATTTCTTTCTACACGTCTAGCAGACTAGTAGCACTAAGCTTTTCTTGGCAAGTATTGTTGTTTTTTTTCTTTCCCTTTTCATGACACTTCAAAAATCCAAGATCTTTGATAGCAAACTGTTCGGTCAATTATGACTTTAATCTACTCATCTTTGGCTTTGTCATTTCCTATTGCTACAATGTCATGATCAACCTAAACAATAAGAGTTATTGAGAGATGTTACCACGCTGGACAAACAACGTCTGATCAGCCTATATATTCGATAATGGCTTGTCTAAATTGCTGATACATTGTCTTTAGAGACTGCTTGAGACTATAAAGTGCCTTCTTTAGGAAGCAAACTTGTAGAAAAGAAAACCTAAAACGATGCAAAGTGGAATGGAAATTACAAACAACACTCACATCATGGACAATTTTTTTACTTGGTTTGGCAATATTGCCTAAGCCCATAGTGAGTTGAGATGTGTTTTACAGTTTTACTACCAATGGAGAATGGGTTACAGTTGCTCGTCCGTACACCTTCCTCAGAATGCGTTACTGAGAAATAAGCCTTTCCAAAAAATCCTGTGGAATATATTGGAGTACTTTCAGGTTCTTCACTGCAATTCAAAATCTGTCTATAAACCAAGAAACGAAATGTAAGGCTTTGAACCCCAATTATACTTTCTGTTCAAGTGAGGGAAACTTAAAACCAAGTTAACATTGCACATAAACTTCCTATTCTAGGTCACCATAGATGAAAGGATCTACACATCCAACTGATGCAAAGGTCTGTCATTGGTCACCTATCTTCATGTTTAAACAGTCTTGACCCCATAAGTTCAATGCAAAAAAGGATTCTTTAGGGGTTATAGTGTGTATAGAATGCAAGGAGAAGGTGCCCTGAAGTCCAGTACCTGAAAAGGAACTTGGACATAGAATAAGAGCCAATATCAAAAGCTGTCTACCTGCTCTTCGCTAGCCAACATATATGCATTTAAATTAGCAGGCTTCAACATCCCTATTCCCCCCAAAGGGAAAAAAAATCAGACAAGAGGTGGTTAATAACTTTTCTGGAATCTCCCGCTTATGGAAATATCCTTTCTTGGTTTATAAAGCACAAACATCTGTTTTTGTATCTGCAATTTAGTGCAAAATTTGTTTTAGCTGTCTGATTACTTGTTTGATTGAGTTTTATATAAACTGTATGATATAAAGTATAAAATCTTCTTCTGATGCTCTTTTTAGCTAATTCAGTTATTTACTTCATGCTTTATTTATGTATCATTGAAGTGCTCGACTTCATTACCCTCTATCATGTTGATTTCTACAATATAATTATTTGTGAGCTTGGTTGCATTTTTAGGTATTTATGAGTTGGGGGAAACCAACTCATAGTCCTACTAATCCTCTTTTCTTCAATAATAGCAGGAGGCGAGTAGAAAGGAATTTAGAAAATCACATAACTCCTGAAATTAAGTTGAGGCACGCTCAAATTCCTGTTGAGAGGTAGACTATTTGCCTTGAAAAATTAATTCATTCTTCTTGGACAGCCACAAATGCCAACAAATTATAGCTGCTAATCCCGCACGATAATGGCAAAATTAATTCATTTCTGAACAGCCACAAATGCCAAGAAATCATAGCTGCTAATCCCACACGATAATGGCATAAGTTAAATCATTATTGGACCCGATCATTTGCACTGAAGATTCGAATTGATCTTAGCATACCAACTAGAAAGACAATTTCTCTATGTCTACAGGGTGGTTTTTTTTTTTTTTTTTTTTTTTTTCTGATAAACCAAATTTCGTTCCAAACAATGTGACAACAAAGAAATTTGCCTTACAAAGTTCAGAGATTCATGTAGAGAAAATAGAATATCAATCAATCCTACTCGAAAAGGGCATGGTCTGTTCCAAAAATAAATACTTAAACTGAACAGATTACTGAATACACCATGTAAGCAACCTACAATAGATTAGAGGAGCAGGGATGTCAGCCTATCAAGCAACAGACGATCATAATCCCATCCATAAACATTAACTAAAGTGATGGATACGTACCCTCTATTTCTCAGTTTTGTATAAAATGTATTTATTTGAATTTAATCGAGGAAGTAAATAACAACCACCTAATGATCTACCAGGAAAGCCAACAAAGCCTCGTTTGCTGCAGAAAACTACCCATGAAATCGCTTGCAACCAATACGAACTAACAAGCGATTTCATGGGTTTTAACGCCAGAAGGTACAGAGATCGCGAAACGGCGAAAGTATTTAAACCATTACATGGTGATCCAGCAGGAAACCAGCCTGCTTTGCTCCCTAACTCGTAGAGAAATAGAGGAAGATGTCGCAGGTTGTTATTTCAGCCTCTAATATGGCGTTGCCGATGAGTTCGGGTTGGAAACTGGGTTACCCCGTCACCCTGCGAACAACCAATTTTTTGGAACAACGGCCTTTCTGCCGCCTTCAGAGCCTCTCCTCCTCCTCGCGACATCTACAATGTCTTCCTCCAATTAAGAGTGGTATTCGGCCTTCATTTGATCTCCAGGGTGGTATAGGGTACTGCTCATTGCTTGGTATCTGAATCTCTTTTTCTTATTCTTAAACGAGTCTTCAATTTCAGAGATCATTTTCTGTATCTTTGTTTGGTGAGGAAGATGTATTCTCTAATTTTACTGGATGAAAAGCATAAAATTGGAGTATATGAATTTCTCTATTCAAAAAATAATTTGGTGGGTAGTGGGTTCCTTCCATTGTTTTGCTTCTCACTGTGCTGTAGCTATTTTTGCTTATAATCTATTCATAGAAGTGCTGGATTCAATATAAAAGGGAAACAGAGAAGAGAGTTTAGGGCTTGAGCCAGTTGTTAATTACTATCCTTTGACTATTCAGGATGAGTGGATTCTTTGATGTTGAGCTCAAAGTCCGTGACCATGAACTGGATCAGTATGGTGTCGTAAATAATGCAGTCTATGCGACTTACTGCCAACATGGTGAGAATTTGTGTTGAGTTATGCAGATCTATTCAACTTGAAACTTTTTTACTTGTCACACATTCCTGCATATATTTTCTTTGCAATTTTATTGTTTCTGAGCTTCAAAAGGGCGAAGGTGGTGTTGCAACTTATAATAGATCTAAGTTTCTATCTGGTATGTGTAGAAGAGATGGTTCACCCCCCCCAAACCGAGAAAAAAAACCCAAAAAAGAAAACCTTCTGTGGGCTGAATAAAATTATAGCACTGCTGGCAGTGCCATAGAACTTATTTGTAGACTACAACTGCTAGGTACTTTGGCTACATATCAGACACAAATCAGTATCTAAGAGACCCTAGCAAAGATTTTGGAGGTGAGATCCAAAATCCCTCTCCATTCCAACTGCTCCCTTGTTGCAACTAAGTTATTTCTGAAAAGAATTGATATGGCAATGTGGAAGAAAGAATTTGTATTGCCTTTGATGGAGAAAATAGACTAAGGAATGTTTCTGTGTTCATGACTCTCTCTCCTTATGAAGGATACAGGAAATGGCCACTTCACAGCTTTCCCAATGATCAGACATGAGCCCCCCCGGGCTAGACTTAAGGCTGAATATGATGACATGTTAGGGGCTTCATGGAAAAAAGCCAGTTAGTAGACATATCCCCTCTCCAATTTTCAAATGAGTGTCTTTTGTAAGTTTGCATCTCATGTAGGCATGTAGCCGTAGGTCTAATTTGCATGAAATGTTGCAACTTTAAGATAGAATGGTTGGGCTGAATGTTAGTTTGAACAAAAGAATACAAGATTCAAATGAATAATTTTTCATTTTAAGAAAAGAGGGCCATCTAGCTAGTTTTGAGATTCAGGACTGGCCTCTCAAATAACTTGTTCTGATTTTTAAAAGGGGCATTTTTTTCCTTTTTTTTTTTTTTTTTTTTTCGTGGTTTGGGGGTGAAAGGGGCGGGGGAAGTTGAAGTATTATAGGACACTTTGTAATTTTCTCACTAATTGGAAAAGGACATATAACTATTTAGGAGTGTCAACCATCTAAGTTTCTTTATTCTTCAATTTTTTTATTTTCCCCCTGATGAATCAAAACTGTTTTCTTTTCTTTTTTTCTCTTCTTCTGAATCTCTACTATTTGAATAACATGAAGACACCCTTATATTCTAATTCATGGTTTCACAACCCTGTGATTCTTAAAATGAAAAGAAAGGAAGAAATCACCATTTTTACTGCTGTTTTTCCTGGAAAAGTGGGAGAAAAAAAATGAACTAAAGAGTCCTTTTCCAGCCGCCCTTTATCTCTTAAAGAAGCAAAAGCCATCTTTCTTCACATCCCTCAATTTTGATTAGAAGATTAAAACCTTATTGCTCATTTCTATTAGTAAACAAAAGGTGTGTGGAGATAGAAGGGAAGGGAAACTTGAAAGGTTGAATTCTTCCATTCTAAAGATCAATGGAAGAAAACACAGAGGATTGGATAGATTACTAGAAATTTTAGGAAAATAACTGGGGGAGGATGGAGAGTATTTCTTTCTTAGTAACTCTCAGATTATGGAAATCTTACAATTTCTCCACTTGGGAGGATTGGATTACCATGTGGCACTATATACTTCTATTTCTTCTTTTGCAATAAAATATTATTTTACCTAAAAACAAATAACAAAAATGAAAAATGACAATATTTCCTTATTATATGGCAGTTTTTGGTACAGAGGTTAGATGTGAATAGGCTTGATAATTCTTTGGTACATAAGTTAGATTTAATTCAGCTTCTCAAGTATGGTTAAGAAAATATTAAAGTGAACTGTAGAAGCAAAATTTGTAGGAGGAGGAGCAGTAATAGCATACAGGGTCGAAGCAGTGGCAGTAATTATGGCTACAGGTATAGCAGCAGTGGTATTGGAGATGTTGAACCGAATGTTATCAATCAAGTGGGTCTTTGCCTCATATATTCAATGATAAAGAATAGTAATAATATGGGAAAGACAACTGAGGGCATCACATTAGGCTTCAAGAGTTTTGGATGGGATATGGGAAGGGTGTGGTTGAAGCAACTGCTCAATATCTAACGATTATTCTTGGCAATAAAATTGGATTCTTATAGTGGTGTCTAATCCACCAAAATATTAAGGAAATGCAGATTCTTTTTCAATAAAAAACTAGCATCTTAGATGGAAATTTAGGTTTTTTAACTGGTTGGACTTTTGTTGACGCAGTACATAAGGATTTTTTAAAATGCAGAAGGGTTAGAGCAAATGGTCAGTACTTTTGGAGTGATCAAATAATACAATGCATGAGTATAATTTTGACAGGGAAAACAATGTAAACATTAATATGAGATGATGAAAAGAAACTGTGTACTCATTTCTTGTACAAGGAATGTTGTTTCTTGGGGGAGGGGGGTTGGAAGAATGGGTGTTCTCATTAGACATCATCAGGTGAAATTTCAATAATCTCGACAACAGAAAAATATTTGAAACAACATTGAAATTAAATTTATGGAATTCCTGCTTAATAGAGTTAACTAATCTTCTCTTTTACCAACTGATATTTCATTATATTGTACCTGAGATTACCTTGTCTTAGTCATATGCACTAACCAGATTAGTATTGGCCTAAATTTGTCTCTGATAATGTTGCTATGTCTCTCTGTTTTGTTCCATGACTTTTTCTTTTTCTGGGTTCAGGTCGCCATGAACTCTTTGAATCAATTGGCGTCAGCCCAGATGAAGTTGCTCGCACCGGCAATGCATTCGCACTGTCAGAACTATCTCTCAAATTTCTTGCACCTTTAAGAGTATGTACATCATCTTGGTGTTTATATCATAGAATAGACAGAAGAATTGTTGACTCTTGCTGATCGTCAACAATTTTATCATCTTAATGCTCATATCATAGTGTATACATCTTATATGTTGACTTCTCTTGGTGGTAAACTATTTCCTACTAAGGATTGGAGAGCCATCAGCATTTGCTGTTATGCTTCTGGAGATTCAAATTGTTAACAGCTTAGAATTCCTAATTAAATCAGTTTTTATTTTCTTTTTTAAATACTACAGATTAGTTTAATTATTACATGATTGTTCTTAAGGATTGGAGAGCCATCAGCATTTGCTGTTATGCTTCTGGAGATTCAAATTGTTAACAGCTTAGAATTCCTAATTAAATCAGTTTTTATTTTCTTTTTTTAAATACTACAGATTATTTAATTATTACATGAATGTTCTTAAGCCTTTTCACACACCGCCAGAGTCGTGACCGGTTTGTCGTGAAGGTGAGGATCTATCGCTTGTCAGCTGCGCGTATATTCTGTGAGCACCTCATATTCAAGCTACCAAATGAAGAGGTGCCCGTTTCACCCTTTAGCTGTTAGATAAAATATTTCCATGAATTTTCTGACACATGGTTTACAATAATCTCTTGTTCAGCCCATTTTGGAAGCAAAATGCACAGGAGTTTGGCTTGACAAAAATTATCGGCCTGGCCGAATTCCACCAGAGATGGTATTGAAATTTGTTCAGTTCCTTCGTAATGAAGAATCAAACTGATTTCACCATAGCAGCATAGAGCAGAAGGTTGTTTTCGTGCTACTGTTCAATGGGACGTGGTTAAAGGCACCGACTTTTTCTTACAGAAGTATATGGTTATGGATTTCTGTTGGCCTCTTCAGCTCAGAATACCATTTCTGGTTGTTATCTTGTTCCATATTCCCTTAACAGAGTACCATATTGAGAAATACATTGACCTTTTCAGCTCAGTGCATCATTTCTAGTTAGTGATTTCAGTTTTACATGTTGCTGGTATGTTTTGTTATTTTCTATTGGGCGGAATTGTTCATACTGTACAATGGTCATTCCATGTGAGTTCACTGCTGTGAAATCCATGCACCATTCCATCACTGTTTGGTGTTAAAGCATCTTATCAAAATAGGTAACTTGTCAGGTCAGTAGTTTACTGGTCGACCCATTAAAAATGCATACAATACAATGTTTTGTTTTCCAGAAAAATAGTTAAAAGAATTTGAGGGAAGTGTTTCTTGTGGGGGAGCATGGCTTCTCTATGTACAGGGCCAATGATAGTGTACATGGCAGTATCTGATAAACAATCATTTTCGCTTCTCATGGGCATGAGATGATCAAATAGCACATATTTGTTGACGGGTGCTCTCCCATTGGGAACAGTTCTCCAAAATCTTAATCAGCCAATTTGCCATAATATCAGAATATCAGATTCTGATAAATGATTTACAAAATGGAAAATGGTTAGGTTTCTTATAAGACTAGGCAACCCATGAGTGGGTGAAATGAGAAATGCAGTGTAAAATCAACTCCACTGTTGATTGTTTCGAGTCTCCAAACATAGGGAAAATTGAAACGCCACAAAAGATTTTTGCTGGTGTGGAATTCCAGCAACACAATATCTTTTGAGGGTAGGAGAAACTGCCTGTTCAAGATCTCCGTTTAAAGCAGTGAATGGAACCAATATACTGGAGTCAAAGTGAAACACCCAAACCCAAGTTTCAGAACCTCAAAGCCTCTCCTCGGTATTTCATGCCCAGCTAATCCAGGCTCCCAAAGCCTCAACACGATTACATCCCAGCCCTGACCAATTGCATGCAATTTTCAATCCCAATCTATACCCAGCTCTTGGAACGAAACCAAGCCATCCCATTAACCCACTGCTTTCGCCAGGTGGTGAGGAATGTTAACAATACTTATAAACAAAGCAGAACCAATGATTTAATTCTGGAACAATGAAGAGTTCAATTGCACAGAGAAAGGTGGAAAAACAACGAAAAGCCACAGTTTCCAGTTAGTTGTCAATGCAGCTTTTTAATTAATCCAGAAAGAAGAAGAAAAAAAAATTAAGAGCTGAAATTTTTATTTCAACAGAAACAAGAGAAGCCAGACGACCCAGAATAAAGATTTACTTCCATGCGTGTAGGGAACAGAGAGAGAGAGAGAGAGAGAAAGATGGTTGAATTTCGTTAATGTTATTTGGTGCTCAATTTTTGGCGGGGGAGCTAAAAATAGAAAATTAGTGTTGGGTGGTTACATATATGAACACAGGACCTAAATTTGACTCAAAAAAGGAAAGGAAGAAAGAAAAAAACCAAATTTACTTCCCGTGAAATTGCCTTCGACCCTTCTGTTCTTCAACCCTCGTTCGTCCACTCATTTCAGTCTCTACACAGATCTCTGGGCGTTTATGACCAGTGACCACAAGGGTAAACTTCTCCTCACCCTTCATTATTATTATTATTTGTTTTCTTTAAGTTTTCTTCTTTGATTGTTTGATCCTGTTTATGATCTCTTGTCTATATATATTGGTTTCAATTATGCTCTTCGGGTTACCTTTGAGGTTCCTATCTATCTGAACTTCAAATGCGTTTATGTTTTTAAACAAAGATAAGGTTCTATTGCATTGTAGTTGGTAGTTCTAGTTACCTTCATCTATGAATGCTTAAGATCTTCTGGGCAATGAAGTCCACCAAAATTGGGAGAACGGCTTCTCTCCACTGGGTTTATCATGGCAGAGGATACATAACAGAGACAGGAATTTATGATGTCCTTCAGTCGATAAATAATGTAGCACTTAAGAAGCTGTTTTTAAAGACTGAAGACTGTTACCAGTTGGTCATGATGGAGCAACTTAACTGTTGCACCGAGGTCTTGCTTTGATGGATTGAGCATTGCTTGATCAAGGGATTCTTTTGACTGGTAAGTAGATTTGGTTGCTGCATATATTCCTTTTAATGTAATCTCTAAGGAACATGATTTGATGGAATGGCATCGAGTGAATTGCAAATTCAAATTAGCATCCGTAGCACCTAATGTTAGGAACTTCTTTTGAATCACGAAGTTTCCCAAAATGATCTTCATTTTTTTAATTCCTTCTATTAATATTTAGTTTCAAGATCCATTTAACCAACCTCATTTAGTTGGCATAAGGCTTGTTGTTGTCGTTGTTTCTCATTAGTATTCCTTATTTTAGTATGTAAAGCAGTAGAAAATCATGAAAGAAACTTTGTTCTGATTTTAGCATGTCTAAATCAGGTGGTGGTGGAATCTAGACAGAGGAAACTGACTCTATTAAACTACTTAAAAGTATTTTAGCCAGGGTGATATCCTTGGTTTTACCTTGATGTCTTCAAGATGCTCAACCTGTTCTCTCATGTTCTTCTATGTTGTACTTTTTCTGTAAGGACTTGGAATATAGTTAATGTCGATTGTTTAAGCAATGGGATTTGAATGGGTTTGCTCTCTCATGTTGTTCTGCATTGTCTTGAAATAGGCTATGGGGTAGGTTTTAAAGTGGATTTTGTGTTTTGTCAATAGGTTATGAATGGTATAGGCTGAAAATTGGAAGAGAAGATGGCAGCAAACACAACGAACATTACAAGTCTAGTGAATTTAACAGCATTATGTCCAAAACCAATGAAGGCAACATCAAATGGGGCATTTCAACATGAAAACCCACTAGATTATGCACTTCCATTGGCGATCCTGCAGATTTGTTTGGTTGTGACCTTCACCAGACTACTTGCCTTGCTTCTGAGGCCTCTTAGGCAACCTAGAGTTATTGCTGAAGTCATTGTGAGATTTATCTTTCTCAACTCAACTTGTATCTTGATTATTTGGAATTGATTTTTAATAACGAGAACAACATTAACATTTGGCTTGCAACATGGTCAGGGTGGAATACTATTGGGACCATCTGCCTTTGGACGCAACAAGAAATTTCTTCAAACGGTGTTCCCTCCTCGAAGCATGACTGTGTTGGACACACTTGCCAACATTGGCCTCCTTTATTTCTTATTCCTTGTGGGTCTAGAGCTTGACATGCGTTCCATCCGTCAAACTGGGAAGAAAGCCCTAGCCATTGCCCTTGCTGGAATATCCATCCCCTTTTTACTGGGCATTGGAACTTCAGTTGTGTTACAACACACCGTCTCTAAAGGCGCAGCCCATGCTCCATTCCTTGTTTTCATGGGTGTAGCCCTTTCAATCACTGCTTTCCCTGTCCTTGCTCGTATTCTTGCAGAATTAAAACTCCTAACAACAAATACAGGCCGCATTGCTATGTCGGCTGCAGCAGTCAATGATGTGGCAGCCTGGATTCTACTTGCATTAGCCATCTCTTTAAGTGGCACCAACACCACTCCTATGGTCTCTTTATGGGTCTTGCTTTGTGGTATTGCATTTGTTACCTTTGCAATTGTTGTCTTACGACCAGCATTGGCACTAATGGCCCGTCGATCCCCTGAAGGAGAACCAGTGAAGGAGATGTATATTTGTGTGGCTTTGACACTAGTGCTAGCAGCAGGTTTTGCTACTGATACCATTGGCATACATGCATTATTTGGAGCTTTTATTGTTGGTATTGTAGTCCCAAAAGATGGACCATTTGCAGGAGTATTGATAGAGAAAATTGAGGACTTGGTTTCAGGGATCTTCCTTCCCCTTTACTTTGTGTCAAGCGGGCTCAAGACAGATGTAGCCACCATAAGAGGGGCACAATCTTGGGGCTTATTATGTCTTGTTATAATCACAGCCTGTGTTGGAAAAATTGGTGGCACAGTCGGTGTATCTCTACTTTGCAAGGTGCCTTATCGAGATGCACTTGCACTAGGGTTCCTTATGAACACAAAGGGGTTGGTGGAACTTATTGTCCTCAACATCGGCAAAGATAGGAAGGTGGGTAAGAAAAAATAATCAAAATTTACATATCTGAAGTGTTATGCGCTTATTTTGACTTGGGGTACCACTCATCCTTATATACTAGTCCTTAAGTATAATGTCTTACATTTGGCTTTTCACATCTAATACGCGATTATTACATTTATCTTGCACATAGAACCCCATCAATGCTATTACTAGTGACTACCATATTAGATGTGATCATAGCACTTTGCATGATTCTTTTTTTAAATCTCTACTACTGTACTAATAGAAAGTTTGGTATGACACAGGTGTTGAACGACCAAACCTTTGCTATAATGGTTCTAATGGCACTCTTCACCACCTTCATTACCACTCCTATTGTGATGGTTGTATATAAGCCTGCTAGGATGTCAGCAAAACCATACAAGCATCGAACCATCAAGCGCGTAGATCCTGACACTGAACTCCGAATCTTAGCTGCCTTCCATAGTACCCGTAACATTCCTAGCATGATCAACCTCATTGAATCATCTCGAGGCACAAATAAACGTCGTGGCGTCTCTGTGTATGCCATGCATCTCATGGAACTTTCAGAGAGATCATCTGCCATATCTATGGTGCACAAGGCTCGCAAGAATGGGCTTCCCTTTTGGAACAACCAAAGGCATGACAATGACCAGATGGTTATTGCCTTTGAGGCTTATCAACAACTTAGTAGTGTCTCTATTCGTCCAATGACTGCCATCTCTAATTTCGATACCATTCATGAAGATATTTGTACCAGTGCAGGGAATAAACATGTTGCTATCATCCTTTTGCCCTTCCACAAGCATCAACGGATGGATGGTGTTATGGAGTCACTTGGCCATAGCATCCACCATGTAAACCGACGTGTACTAGTCCATGCTCCATGTTCTGTAGGGATCCTTGTTGATCGTGGCCTTGGTGGTACTTCCCAAGTCTCAGCTAGTGATGTGTCCTTTACAATTATAGTACCTTTTTTTGGTGGTCCTGATGATAGGGAAGCACTTGCATATGCACTTCGAATGTCTGAACATCCAGGGATCAAGGTTTTTGTGGTAAGATTCATGGCTCATCCAGGGAAATCCTTAAAAGAGTTGGCTAGTACTGGTGCTACGACCAAAATTGGACTTGGAACAGAGGATTTGAATGATAGGAGTGAAGATGAAGAGTTCTTAGCACAAAGTAAAAATAGCCCCAAGTCCATATCATTTGAGGAAAAAGTGGTGGAAGGCAAGGCAGAGATCATAGCAGCATTGAATGAAATGAACAAGTGCAATTTGATCGTTGTGGGGCGAACACCCCCGATTGTATCTTTGGTTGACAGAAGTGATTGTCCAGAAATGGGGCCAATTGGGGCAATGTTAGCATCATCAGAGTTTTCAAGAACAACATCAGTGTTAGTAATTCAACAATATAATTCCAATGGATCTCATCATCCCATGCTAGAGGATGTTGAGACATCAGATGCAAATGAAATTGTTGAATCATCTGTTTGATCAACAAATGGTCTTAGTTGACAAGTAGACCATCTAGAAAAGTTGAGGTAATCAGTCAACTAATTTATTTTGATTGTTTGTTTAACTTCAAATTCCACTTTCTCTTATTAGCCATCACTAGGTGTTGTATTATTATGCACAACTTAGTTATAATTAACTCGGAGAAAACCGAGAAACCTTTTAAGAGATTTGAGATGAATGGCATTAATCTTGGGGCAAATATATATGTTAGTCTAGATTGTGGAACTCAACTATTCCTTAATAAATTTCTTATTTGTGGCATGTATATCAAATCAAAGGTATCACATGAATCAAATGGCTGCTCAATTGGCAATAAGGGTGTCAATTTACAACCCAAACCGTTAAAACCTAACCGCACCGGCCTGTTATAGCCCGAACTAGCCCGAACCGAACCTTAATGGGCCGTAATTGGGCTGAGGGTTGTGGAGCCCGCACCAACTCGAAATCGAACCGCAACTTGTTATAACCCGTTTTGTAGTTTTATATTAAATAGTATTTGAATCATTATATTACCATTAGGTAGTTGGTATAGACAATTAAAAAAAATTAAGCATGAATTCAAAGATTAAATAGTCATTTTACTACTTAATACCTAGGTTCTTGATTTCTATAGAATGGGTGGTTTTTTTTTTTTTTTTGGGAATTGACCAATAGCAACTTTGCTTTCCATATAATTTTCGCTTTTGTTGTAGGATGCTCAATTGTTTTCTTCTTATTCTTTTTCTTACACACCATAAACCGTTAATCAACCCGAATCTAAACTGTTAGCCCAAACTGTTAGTTAGCCCGAACCCAAACCTCACCGTTGACACCCCTAGTTGGCAAGACCACCATCTCTTAGTGAAGAGGTCATGGGTTCAACTCTTCCTCATGATATATGTAATAGTCCTCACTCACTAATATAAGAAGCTATCAGCTCCCAAAAAAAAAAAGGGTATCATATGCATAGGGGATTAGATTTATTAGATCATGTGAGGAAGGTCTAAAAGAGGGAAAAAGAAAAACCTTTTGAAAGATTGTAAAGCTTTCTACATGTGGGTTTTCTTAGTAGAACATAAACTAATGTTAAGTCCCTTAATGCAATAAATTACGTTTGAATCTCAAAGCAACTAACACCGTCTAAGAAGTGTTAAATTTGTTCATGAAATAATTAAAATTACCCCCCCCCCCCCCCCCTTCCCTCCCTCCTTGTCAGTAGGGGTGGGTGATTTTCAACAAGGGTGGATGATTTTCGACAGGGAGAGGGGGGAAGGGGGGAAGATGATCACTGGCGGGGGGGGGGGTGTGGTTGTTTCCAGCAAGATGTAGGTAGAAGATAGGTGAAGGGAGATTAAGAATTGGGTATGAGAGGGTAACTTAATCATATCCTTATGGGCAAATGATCATTTCAATTTCAAATTTTTGAATTGGTTTACATAACGAGTAACAGTGAGTAACAGTAACAGTGAGTAACGAGTAATATTGCACTTTTTTGGATCTGGGTCATCAATAATTTTTTTAATTTAAAGGGGAGCCTAGAGTTTCACCCCCTCCCCTTAAGGGGCCACCGATAAAAAACTCTTTTTTAAAATAAAAAAAGTATAGTGGGTGATTTCGAGTAGGGTAGGCCCAGTGATGGGTGATTTCCGCCAAAATGAATGGGTGTGAGGGGCTGGGTGTAAGTGGAAGGGGTATTTTAGTCATTTCATGAATAAATTTAACACTTCTCAAATGGTGCTAATTGCTTTGGAACTCAAATATAATTTATCGCACTAAAGGAATCTAACATTAGTTTATGTTTTACTAAAAAGACCCCGTGTAAAAAACTCAAGATTGTATTATTGACTAACTAAAATTTAAACAAATATTAACTCTAAAAACATTTTCAATTATTTAAGTCACTTTCCTTGTTTACCTTTTTCCTTTCTTTTCTTTCCTTCTTACCTACTTTCACATGGTATAAAATTTTATGCTTTCCATTACCCGGTTGGTTTTAGTAATTAATTTTTGACTTGAAAGCATGGAACCATTCATTTCCTTCCTGTCGTTTTTTCAAAAATGGAATATATTTATTAAAGTGTCTCTTACCCATGTATCTAATTATTGATAAAAATAATATAAAATCTTCATCGTTCCTGATATTATTAAGTATAAATTAATATATAGTAACTCATCAGTCACGTAAAAGTAAAATATTTTTTAAACGAAAATCTGTTTTTCTAACTCTCTCTCCCTTTTACCAAAAAAAAACTCTCTCTCCCACCTTCGTCAGTGAGTCACTCGTCCCTAACGTCTCCGGCACGTATTCCTCTCAGGCTTTTTCCCAAAGGCAAGCTTTCTCTCTCACGACGACGCACAGTCGGAGACCGCCGGCGGCGATAATCGGCATGATCTCGCTCATCTCGTTTCGAAGCAGCCTTTCGGTTCGCTCAATAGCGAAACCAGCGAGGCGAAATTCGCCGAAAAATAGTTCCGTGCTTGAAAGCAGTCATTTTCAATCCATACTTATAAAACCCTAAATTATAATGGAAGAGAACATTATGATGGAGTTCCACAATTGCTCAATTTTGATCCTCAAATGCATTTCCCCCCCCCCCTTTTTCCCCCCCAATCATTCATTTAGTATATAGACAATAAAAGGCAGAACTAAAATCTGGATAAGAGTGAGGCCTTCTTCAGCAAAAACTACAACTCCTTCAACAAAGCAAAAACTAATGAGTTTTTTAGGCATAAAGGAAATGAGTAAATTTGCTACCTACTTGGGTAGCTCCTTGTTCATTGAAAAGGATAGATCAAAAAACATGTCTCCTGTTTTGAACAAAATGAAGGTTAAGTTAGCCGGCTGGAAAGCGCATTCCCTCTCCTTTGCTAGGAGAGTTGTTCTTATTCAATCTATGATGCAAGCGGTGCCTCTTTATCACATGCAGTCTGTCATGTTTCCCAAGCAGGTCTACAAGTCCATGGACTCGATTTGCCAAAGGTTCTAGTTAGGTAAATTTGGTCAAGGTAGGAATCTTACTCTTATCTCTTGGATCGTTGTTGCTTACCTAAGACTCATGGGGGTTTGGGGTTCAAAAAAATGGAGATAATGAATAAAACCCTACACCATAAACAGAGTTGGAGGCTTTTAACTAAGCAATCTTCCATTTGGGCCCAATGCTTTAAAGCCAAATACTTTAACCAGACATCCATCTTTGATCCTAGGGTGCAGTCCAAAGTTGGTTCTAATGTTTGGAATAGTTTACTTCAATGTTTCCTTTGCTAACAAAAAATGGTACTTAGAAAAGTGGGCAATGGGGAAGACACCTCCTTTAGGCTTGACCCCTGGGTCAAGGATACCATTGACCACTCGGTAGGTGATTTCAATTTGCACTTCACTTCTAGAGGGGCAACATTGGCGGAGGTAGTATTAAATAGAAGATGTTTTGCTTCTGAAATTTCACTTAGCTTTTACCCTCTGATTTCTTCTAGTATCAATAATATTGTGCTAAATTTAGATCCAAATTCTTGAAGGTTGACCTTTACTTCTGCTCCTCGACTAACAACTAATTTAGCTTATAATTAATTATCTGCTACCCTTAATCCCACCCCCCTTAATTTATATAAAAGTTGGTGGTTGTTTTAGGGAAAGAAAAAAAATCGGCGTCTTCTAAATGCAGGAATTCCAGTTAATGCAGTTCTCTCCAAATGGAATACAAATTCCGATCATTGTGTGCCTTGTGGTAGAAGCCGTGAATAAAGTTGGCATCTTTTTTTCACATACGAATGGACAAGAAGGCTCCGGGCAATTGGACCTCTAGGATTACGCACTGAAATGCTTCATTTTTCCAACATTTATGAATTATGTCTGGACTTGTTCTATAATTCTCACATTGACAAACCAACATTACTGTCACACCCACCCGCCGATCTCAGTCCCACCCGACAACCCGTGGGTACAATTCACAGTCACTAGATCCACGGTTTACCATCAATGATAATAAATGCATGCAAAAATAATCCAAATAATTAAATAAAATGAATTACATGACTCAAATACTCAAAAGGAATGATTTAAGAAAAAGGAAATAAAGTAATATGTCCAAAAAAAATTTGGAGTTTAGCGGAAGCAAAAGTAAGAAAAGTCGGTTTGATTCTTTTAGTTCTCTCATAGGCAATGGTCATTTTCTTCAAATTTTGCAATGAAGGGAGTCATCCAACCTTCCTCCAGTAACTTCTCAAAATGACGCGCTATCTGCCTCCTCCTGCCATCAATGGGTACTATAAGTGCACTCCAAGCAACTACTGGTGGCTTCATGACATATATCTCTACTTCCCATTGGCGCCTCCATAACTTCTTCACAGGGGTCAATCTAGTCACATAGAATTTCTCCTGATCCAATAAACTCATCTATATAATATAATGCAACACACAAAAAGAAAGACAAACTCGATAAGGAAACACATCTCGCATACATATTGACATAGTATCATGATAAACAATCCTATGTAAAGAATGATATGCAAATATATGGATGCAGCTATAAATCTAACTATGGAAAGTCTCTAATATGACAAATATGCTTTAAGATATAACACCATCCTTCCTCTGGGTAGGTCTAGTCATTATGATCCCTTATGGACTGGTTACCTCTATTGGGATCCCAGGCAAGGGGTTCAGTTCTCGTCAATCAACCATAGTTGGGCTTTAGGTCCACACTCTCTCACCACAACCATTGGCATGAGTACGGGCACATGTTAGGGTTTCTAATCCAATGCAAGGTCATACAGTAACATACTACTCCAGATACTTCCCCTATGGCACCAACCAACTCGGTTCAGTATCCTTCTCTACCTAAGAATGAGAGTCCTCACGGACTGACTACCTCTATTGGACTCCATTCCCTAACCCTATGGTCATCCACATATTGTTGGGGTGGATGGTCTTCATGTCCCCTCACGACTCCCAGCCTCTCCTTAGATGCCCATGAGCCCAACCCTAACATATGCAACCCTATCAATGCATGATCAACAGTGGACCAATGAATCTCCGCACGGACTGACTACCTTTGCAGGATGAGACATAGTCACATCATCATCATCACAGGTCATTCGGCTCCAATACCCCTACCGAAAGGGTAGTAGCATGTGTGGGTACCTAGCCATGCAATCTAGACTTCCTAGGTATGTCATCCAACAACCATGATAGTGTTGGGTGTCACACCCCACCCAGCCTGTATCCGGCCATACCCGAATGCCCATGGGGGTGATACACCACAAGATCTAGGTTTAGTGACAAAATCCATACAAAACATGATATAGCATAATTAAATGGACAACAATAAATCAAGTTCAAGTAATAAATTATCAAAACTGAAATAATGGTTACAATCATCCATTACTTCAAAACAAAAAGTATAACATCAGTGTTTTGAAAACAAAAAGGATAATTTTCATCACAGCGGAAAACTAAACTAAACTAAGTCTCTTATAGAATCCAACCCCATAAGGACAGTCTTAACACTGACATGAAGCTCCATGCGCGTCCACTTCTTCTTCAGTCACTCCTTTAAGAAGATATGTCGGCAACGAATCCTCCATTTGGAAGAAGTCCTTATAACTTGCAGTATAATCTAATAGAAAAAGACATATAAAAATGAATGAGTTAAACAGAAAAACATCATCTCTCACATTCATTCACAAGATTCCACACCACACATATAATATGAGTATCGATAATATAAATAATGATAATGATATGATATATGAATGATTACGATATTATGCTCCTAACTCTATCATAAAGTCTTTATGGTAAACACGCATTAAGTCATACACCAATCTTCTTTGGGCAATCTCAATCACTCTTCCCTCACGGCACTCAAGCACGTTTGTTGGATTCTCTGCAGTTGTTGGATAAAGTCTTGCCAAACCGTGGTTGGGGATTAGGTCACCACTCTCTCACATCACCATTGGTATAAAATATGGTGCGTGTCAAGGATAATCCTAGGCCCAATACAAAGTCATACGGTCTCGTACTACATATGGTCCGGATATTTCCCCTCATGCCTAGTGCTCTATTGGTTCAATACCTTCCCACCTATGAATGGAATCCTCAACGGGAGGCATCTGTTGGATCCCATTCCTTAACCCAACGGTCATCCACATATAATGGACAGGATGATCTCCATGTCCTCTCACGGATTGGTTACCGGTCTTGAGCGCCAAGGAGCCCTTATCTATTATTTGCAACCCTACCTTTCTATGATGATAGTGGGCTTGCTTAGCACATAGAACCTAGCCACTAACATCACGGGTTAACCGGCTTCAACACCCATGCCAAAAGGATAATAGTACTCATGAGGTCACTTAATCAAACATTTCTAGACATGCCCTAGGTATGTCAATCAATAATCGGGAAAGCGCCAAGGGCACCATAGGAATGTGTCACATACCACATCCATTGGTGCTTAATGATAGAAACACCAAAAGGGCATTCCCCATTCCCCAATCACAACCTAAACAATCACAAATGGATGAACCCACAACCCTAGCAAACAACATAAAATAAAATGAGAAATTTAATTCAACATCATTTATATATTTTCATATCAATAATTTAAAAGAAAAATTCAATCCATCCAATATCATCCATTTCATACATTCTCATATCACCATTCAAAGAATATTAAAAAATAGAAGACATAATCACAAGATAATACTAAAGCAATGCAAGATATCAATAATGAAAATTAACTAACATCTTTATACATGTAATATAAGGTTAAATATATTACTCACCTTCTAACTAGATTCCTTTCTCCAAAGTTCAGTAATTCCTTCCCACAAGTTGGTGACTAAAGATATATAAACATATTCATGCAAGAGGATTAACAAAATAAAAATAAGAGTTTATTTTTTGGGTTTCAAAGGATATCTCCAAAATCTTCCCACGAAAACCCAAATATGAAATTAAGTTAAAAAGGGTAATTTTCAACATCACTAGTGAATGGTCTCTAATTCACCACCGATTTGAAATCTATATTGAAATAAAACTTTGGAAAAGTCTAATTGGTAGCAAAAGGATCCTACAGGTACCTTCAATTTGATCAAATTTGACTAAAATAAAAATAAAAAAAGCCCCAAATTGGCTCTCCTAAATCACCCGTGAGTGACCCGAAGAGTCAAATTCCAAAATCTTTTGCAAAGGAACTATCATTACTCCAATACTCCAGGGAAACATTAATACAAGAAAACAAAAGCATACAAGATACCTAACAACCTTCCATTTCAAGATCTCCACGAAAGAAGAGAAGATAAAACTCCCACCAACTATAATTAAAGAGAAGGGTTTAAGAATTCCCACTTCCTTCAACGTTCCCGCAATGATCCGAGTCACAAAGCACCTTTGAAATGATGGAAATTACTCTTCTCCTTGGTTTCTCCTCTTCCCGCGGCCACAAACTCGTTCTTGCATAAAGAAATGCGGTTACGGATGAGTTAAAACATAAAATATGGCTTAAAAACCCGAAATTTCATTTTTGCCCCTAAACAAAAAATGGGGTGGGGGGAAGGTTGGTTCACCCAACCGGCCCAACTTACCATCCATGGTTGGACCCTCAAATAGACTCCGATTTCAATGATTTTTTGCTTGTTGGTAAGGTCTTTCAACAATCTTCAATTTGATACCTTAGTCACTTCAATCATATTCTCCATCACCAATCTACGGATGTTCCAAAATCACCCTTTTTTATACAATCGTGATTAATCTTCTCTCTTCACTTAAACTTTAGGAGACTTGTTGAGTTATCACTAGGGTCATCCACCAACATTGGTTCAATTTTCAATCCTTCGGGTTCAACTTGAATGGCTCATACTTGTTGCTTACTCAAGGCATGGGTTCTCGGTCTTGAAACCACTAGTTAAAGGGGTAGAAATTTAGGGGATTTCACACTGGGAATATCAATAAGCAGTGTCCCATACCACAACCCCTTGATATCCCAAACAATGGATACCCATTATGGATACCCTCCACCATAGTTACATCACTTCATCAACCATCATTATATAATTAAGCATTCAACATCTCATAGCAGTTGAAGTATAACCAATCATCATTCACCACATAATTTAACTATAACTCACATGAACATACTGTTACAAAAAAATTACAATAATATAAATACATTCAATGATACAATAATTCAATATAGATCATGACAACACATATATGCAAGAATCTATCCGTACCAGTAGAAGTGTAAAAATTACTGTAATTGCAACCAAACTTCACAATTAGAAAGTCCAGAGAACTTTAGAGACTACCTAGAATAGGGTTATAAAAATACATTAAAGATAAGAATCAAAATAGAGCAACAACCAACCTGACTAGGCTACTATGACCCAATCGGTCACTTATGGCGGTTGGTTGGGCAATCGACCGCCCCTAATCCAGACAACATTTTAAGTCCGAAATTTTGACTTTTGATCTCCCAATTTTAATCCAATTTTGGGATGATCTAAATCCAAATTTCATTCTTAAGGAACCTACATCACAAGCACACACCAAAACCCTAGAATTTCAAATGATTCAATAACCACATCATCCCCTTCAATTAGATCAATCCTTTATTCGGATGCAAGGATCCGTTTTCAAACACGATCTAATCAAGATCACTTATGGGAGAATAAAACCATCACAAGTAACTTACCATAGAATTAAGGAGGATGGATTCACACTAATAAAGAGAAAAGGAAAGAATATAGAGAGTGTGACATCAACTTACCTCCGAAAAGATTTGCTAAAGTGACAAGGGATTGGATCTTCCTTTCAATTCACGCTTCCTTCACCTTCCAACACGTGCTCTCTCGACTCCTAACTGTCAACAACAGCCTCCACAAGTATAATACTAAGTAAATAAGACGTGGTTGGCTATATATAAAGATCTGGAGCAAAATAGGGTTTAAATCCCATAAACAACCATGGTTGGTTCTCTTGGGGCAATTGGTTGATCAATAAACCTCCTTAAGCAACCACCCCTAGTATTTTTTAGTATTTGGGTGTTTTGCTCAACCAGTTGATCCCCAACACTAACCTAACCCTAAACAACATGTGGGAGTGTCCTTACCTTGATCCTGGACATCTTCAATCTCAACTTGACTCCAACTAGTGATCCACTTTCCCAGTCCATTAGGTTTCCAAATGATCTCCTTCGAGTTCCCAAAATGGCAGGTTCTTCATCACTAGAATCCATATCCATAATTCAGGATATGGATTATGAACTTCAATCCGGATTGTCCACAACTTATTCTGGCTAAACCTTCGAGTACTCGGACCTACAATACTGATACCGGGTTAGAAATACAGGGGTTGTTACAGTTACGATGGCTTGTCTCTATAATAATCATCACTTGTTATAGTATTTGGCAAATTCATAATTGTATTATTTTTAGGAATGGTCAACCTAACCCCATACAGGTTTTGAATTGTATAAAATTATGGTGTCATGATCTACATCTACAACCACCTGGGCAAAATGATGCTCCAATTTAGTGATCTTGCCCAATCATGATAGCCTTGATCCTTATCCCATTACAATGCTATTTTGTGCAGGTGTTGTGCATCATACGAACCAAGAGGTTGGGTGTTGCAGGGGAATAACACATCAAGGACATGTGGTCTATTGCTGAAGTGGTACCTACGCTAGATCCACATTATCTATGGCTATCATAAAAGGAGTGGCTCACAGGATAAACCTAGCTCATCAATGTGCAATCCGTATTGATTCAATATGGCCAAACTAGGGTCAATTTGCAAACTTCCTACCATCACCTCAGAAAACATGGCCACTAGAATTAGTTCCAGATGTTTTGCATTTGGCACCCAAACTTGTAGGGATACCTATTTTAAAAATCCACCCCAAAAAAGCTCTCAAAGGTGTTATATTAGATAGCTACTTTGGCATTTGGGACTAAAGGATCTACGATATGGGATAAGTTGACTCAAAACAATTACCCTACTTTGTAACATTCTATTTTCTTGTATCAAAAAAAAAAAAAAAAGGCAGATCTTATTTCAAGTTCATGGGGATTATATGGGAATTTTATTAAGCATTTTATTTATATATATATATATACACACACACACACATACTAGGGGTGTCAATGGTTCGGGTTGGACCGGTTTCGGGTTGAAAAACACTCAACCCAAACATGACCCATTAAGAAAATAACGATTTCGAGCATGTGCGGTTTGGGTTCGGGCTGACTAACAGTTTAGAATTGGGTTTACTAATGGTTTGTGTTCGAGTTTACTAGCTGTATATTTCAAATACTTTGTTGATTTGTATAATTTATTAAGAACATATAAACACATATAAGCATTAAGTTCTCCCCAAGTCTCTTGTGTTGGGTGTTCAAAACCAAAAACTTTTTTTTTTCAAAGATAAAAATTATAGAACTAATATACAAAAGAAAGTTGGCATCTTGATGAATTTTAGTGGATTGTCTCTGCTTATTCTCCTCCTCCTTCTTGACACTTGTAAAAATGGATCAAAATAAAGCATTAAAAGATTTTCAAATGATAATACACTTGCTAAATATTTACTAAGCCCATCTTCCAAATGGTGAAGGCTTTGATTGGCTTGTTGTTTGCATATTCCAAAGTAAAACAATTAAGGAAAACAAATGGATACTTGGGGGTTTTTCTGTCTTTTCCATTTAAATTTATTTTATTTTATTTATTTATTTGTAACGGGTTTAACGAGCTGGTTCAAGTTCAGGCTGGTTTTCAGCCCAAAAGGTTCGAGCTAGCGGGTCACACACGGGTTGGCTCGGCCCAGCCCGAACTAGTGCGAGCTGAGGTTGTTCAACACAAACACAACCCATTAAGCTTTGGTTCGGGCTATAATGGGCCAATTCAGTCCGATTTTAACGGTTCGGGTTATGTTTTGACACCCTTAATATATATACGTCAATCGGATAAATGGGTCGACCCATTGGGTCGAGTCATACCATACCTTGGGGCTCCACTCCCGCACCTCCTCCACAAATTGAGCATTTGCCTCCACCATAGATCTCTACAAAACTTGATCATTGCCCACCAAAATATGTCAGTGTGAATCCATTTTTAAAATCAAGTATAAGAATTTGGATCAAAACATAACAATAATATGTTTTTTCTTTTTTGGCTGGGGTAAGGATATATTAATATGGTATATCACAATACGTTTTATTTTACTCTTATGTTTCTGTAACAAGGGGGGTAAATATTTTGAAAAATCTAAGCCTCATAGGTGGTTTTTATGTCGAAATGAAAACCGAGAACCGAGAAACTTTTCTACGAATTCGATTCGGTCGGTCCGATCGTAAATGTCCGGCGGTTCTGAATCCAATTCTGATTTCTGAAACCCAGAACCAATTTCAAACCTAAACCAGCCGATTCCGGTTTACTAAACCATCAGACTCGTAAGGGACCCATTACGGAAGAATATTCCGACGGGTCAAGAGTTGTTCTTCGATTGTTGACTGTATGAGTCGTATCAGTGTATGACCATGTTGGGTCGCATCACCAAAAAATGTTTATTTTAAATTACCAAAATACCCTTACACCACCTACAAGACTACAAGCAAAAAAAAAAAAGTGCAAA
Organism: Hakea prostrata; assembly: GCF_041222555.1. NCBI lineage: Eukaryota > Viridiplantae > Streptophyta > Magnoliopsida > Proteales > Proteaceae > Hakea > Hakea prostrata. The sequence continues at coordinate 21,446,310 of NC_142605.1, read as the reverse complement.
GGCTGTCCTCCTAGCCAGGTGGTTCCACTCCACTCTCCACCATCGCTGGAAAGAACCGTTTCTGCAAAGCCAAAGAGGAACGTACCTCGAATGGTCGGCTTAGAATCTCCATGAGTGAGTGCTCGCTCGCTAGTCCTCAGTGCGCTGACTAAACCCATTTTATTCTTCTTTCCGTTACACTGCTATACGTGTCTTTACGGCGTTTCTTTAACAAGGAATTCCATTTTCTTCTGGGTTTCCTTTTTCTTTGTTTATATATATATTAGACAATGCAGAAGAAGGTGGGTTTGCCGTTTGACAACTATTAGATTCACGCACCAGGAGATGGTTCTCTCAGCTTGTTCTTGGGATTCTCAAACATCGCTCATGGTATGGATTGACTGACTCTGTTCTGTTCTTTAAGTTCATTGTTTGGTGTTTTTGAGTTCTTCACACTGGGTTTGCTGCTTTCTTCCTGAATCAAGCGTTTACGCTAATCCACTTCTGTTTTGGGTAATTTCTAGGACGACTTCAACAGGGTATGTGGCTGATTCTGTTGTTTTCTATGTTAAAGTGACTACCTCGTGGAAATTCGGCTTCTTTTCTTGTGGGGGGTTTGATATAATATTGGTTTTCGTTGTCCAAGTTGTGAAAATTTTCTATCTTGTTTTTCTACAAATTTGTTTTTCATTTAATTTGACTTTTGGGTGCATCAGTGTTTGATCATGAGCTCAAAGGCTCTTAAGATCAGTGGTGCCAATATTTGATTTTAGTTGTAAAGGGAACCACTCAATTATTGTTCATTTCATCTGTCACATTATACCAAACTTCTAAGTTTGATTTTTCACAGGTTGATGCACTGAATCTCATTCTGCTTTTCGGGGTTTGGGGGAGAGTGGTGGTGGTGGTGGAGGTTGGGTTTGGTGTGGAGGATTATTTTTAGGTACTTCTCTTGGTGGAACTAGAAGAACTAGGGGTAGACCTAAGATAACCTTAGGAGAAGTGGTTAGAAAGGATATATATATCTTAGGCCTTGTATCTAGCATGGCCTCAAACAGAACTGATTAGAGGGCAAGAATCCATGTAGCCGACCCCATTTAGTTGGGACAAGGCTTATTGTTGTTGTTGTTGTTTTCTTGGTGGAATTTGTATCTTAAGCCTTTTTTATTTCCTGTGTTTTCCTCATTCTTTTCTTTTCTTTTTATTTTTTTCCCTCCACATTCTTCTCCAGTTTTCTATATACCCCATTTGAATGAATGTAACTTGGATTGATCAAATGTGCTGCTTCTACAGAGTGTTGCTACTTCTTTTGTTTTAATTGGTACAATTTTCTTACTGCTATGCAATACTATATCACAGATTACCTGCCTGGGGCATTTTAAGCACCATGGGCACACTTTTAAGGGAGAACAAAGATCCATCTCTTCTATCAGGGTTGGCAACCCAGTTGCAAGAATTGGCATTAAGAAAAACAGCAATTGGAGTTTTGTGAGGGGAACAAGAGTATACAATCCAAAAGTTGCAGAGCATCTGCTTCAAAGAGGAAGCTACAAAGTATCTGCTTCATGTAATCTTTTTTTTTTTTTTTTGGCTTCTCATACTCTGCTTATTTCAGCATTATACCATGTTGCACTGCAAGATAGTGTTTACTTCACTTGTTATTACTTTGTTCTTTTTGCGGGAGGGGGTTGGGCTTTACAAGCTTTGTGTTCAGGATATAAATTACTTATCAATGATCAAGCCATGCTAAATTTATAGTCCTGCAATGAGCTTGGGTACATGAAAATAATATCAATCATTCTCTTGTTATTGTGAAGTTTTCTCCTTCAGGAAACTAATCAGTATAGCATTTGGCTCAAACTAAATGGTTGTTGTTGTAGCTTATGAGTTGATTTTCTGAAGCCACTTGGAAGATGCACATTGTATAGGTTAAATTGTTTGATTTGAGTAAATTGTTTCGAAGTTGATTACTGGCTTGCAATTGTCACTTCACTTCTGATATATTGTGAACTACTGAAAATTGTAAGAGCCTCCTAACTTGACTGTACAAAAACATTGCTTCAAGGGTTTTTTCATGAGATTTTCATTTTTCAATTTCTCTTTTAGCCCTTGTCTTTAATACAGGGTCCAGAAAGGCCTCACAACACAGGAGTTTCTCCCCCCATTGTTTGCTCTACTTGCCTTAGGTAAAGGTAGCATAGAGTGTTCTCATTCTCTTTCAAATCCTTATTCCTTCACATGGTTAAGAAGTGAGAACACGCCTTGAAGCGGATACTCCTGAATGGTCAGTTCATGGGAGTCTCTGTATACAATTCGACATTCATACACATAGAACAATGGGACTGGATCTTTTTTAATGTATTATGACTGCCAGCCACACTAGAACCTGTCAACAAGAAAATAAGAGCATTAGGTTCTCCCTACCACTGACTTAACCTTCAAGGTCTGACAGTGGTGAACAGTGAGCCAAACTTGTAAGTGAAGTAGAATCAATCAACTGGCATACCTTGAATCTACCCTACAGTGAAGGCTTCTGGACTGCTTGCATTTAATTTTTCAGTTGGAAATCCTTTTAAGAGTCATATGCTCCTTCTGGTAACACAGTTTCTCTTGTAGGGTTAACAAATTCTCAAATTGCCAGCAGCGCTTTTACCCTGGGAACAGCTGCTGTTCTTCCGTTCTACACTCTCATGGTTCTGGCTCCTAAAGCCAACATGGTGAGTGTTTGGTGACCAAACTGGGGTTGCATCAATACAAAAATATATAGAACAAGAAATGTGAAAAGAAAAAAAAAAACTTTGAATGAGTTTTTGCTGAGCTGAGTGATGACTGATTTCCTGTATATGTAGACCAAGAGGGCCATGGACAGCACTATACCGTATGGTGCACTTGGACTTTTGTATGCCTATCTCCTGTACCTCTCCTGGACACCAGATACTATCCGATTAATGTTTGCAAGTAAATATTGGCTCCCAGAGGTGCGCATCCATCTTCAATCATTTTGCAAATCCTGTTTATTAATTCTGTTAGAAGTTTAAATCAATTAAAACTGTTCACAAGAAAGAAAAAAAAATTGAATAATAACAATGCTCTCTACTATTTATCTTCAAAAATCTATCATTGATCTTCTCTTTCCTAGTATATACTAGTTTAACAAATTCTAAGCCCTGTGCAGCTCTCTGGTATAGGGAAGATGTTCTCCAGTGAAATGACCTTAGCTTCTGCATGGATTCATTTGTTGGCTGTTGATCTCTTTGCTGCAAGGTTCTCTTTCTCTCCCCCATACACCAACAACCCACACACACAGAACTCTCTTTAAAGGTTTTGAGCAAGACAAATACATCTGATTATTGATTTACCACTGCAATTTGATTTCTGACAATAGCTTGTTCTTGATCCAGGCATGTGTACCAAGATGGACTCGAAAATGAGATTGAGACTCGACATTCAGTTTCATTATGTCTACTGTTTTGTCCAGTTGGAATTGTTACTCATATGTTGACAAAGTTACTGACCAAAAGAATGGAGCATATTGAGCGAAGCCTGGAATAACAATGCATTTATTTAATTCTCAAATATATCTTCTTTTATTTCTCTTGGTAACAATACATCTTGAACAAACAATAGTTACACTGCCCGGGAATGTAATCAGTACATCTTGAACAAGTAACTGTTACATTGTCTGAGAATGCAATCAATCTTTCTAGTTAAATTGTATTCTGTTGCATGGGTAGTTGTCTAATTTGACATTGAAATACTAGACTAATTTTAAGAAGGCTTGACATACTTTATTTCTGCTTCAAGCTCTATGCCAAATGTTGTAGTGACCTTTGCTTTAACGAAATCAATGAGTTCAAGCATGTTTTGGGAAGTAGCACTATCAGAATTGACGAAGAAATTTGCGTGGACATCAGAAACCTTTGCACCTCCCAATGTGAAGCCTTTCAGCCCAGCTCTCTCAATCAGTTCCCCTGCGGAAATTCCCAAACCTGAAGGATTTCGGAACACTGATCCAGCACTCCTTTCCGCCAATGGTTGAGTTAATTTCCTCCTGCTTGATACACTCAAACCATCAAGCCAATAAATAGAGAAGGGTGTTTGGAAACTTGGAACTTAATGATGATGCAAGAAAGCAAATACAACATAAAGAAAAATAATAACAGAGTAGCAACATAGTTCTACATGGTTCAGTAAGATTGCTTATGTCCACAGTAAGATGAGAACTCCCTCACCTTTGTAAGTATGCTTGTTGCCGTTTACTTGCGGATGCAGAAGGATTCAGCTGGAAAGTTGCACCCACAATTGCTGCCATGTTTTCCATCTTTTGGAAGGATGACGTGCGATAACCAAAGGTGAGATCATTTCTGTGCAGTCTTTGATATCTCCCATCAATGGTAACAATCTCAACTGCGTAAATGGTGTCAGCAGTCTCCTGTAAGTGTATATACTAACAAAGTTATAAACAGTCAACAAACTCCAACAACTTTGCCCATCTCTTCACCAGCAATTTTATTGTTACCGAAAGATTTTTCTTTTACAAAAACTAGAATTGCAAAAGCAGAATAGACGATAATTTCCGAGCTTCAGAAAGCTATTGCTGTTGAAAAATTAGAACTTGCAGCAGCAATTACCTGTCCATTGGCACCTGCATTCATGTAGACAGCACCACCAACAGTCCCAGGTATGCCTCCAGCAAATTCAAGGCCTCCAAACCCTTCTTTACAACACTGAACACCTAACCTATTAAATGGGAAACCACTCCCAGCTCTATAAATCCCAGGTTCAATCCTCTCCAGGTATTCAATCCGGTTTAAAATAACACAACCATCGAAACCCAAATCGTCGAAGAGACAATTAGAGCCCTTGCCAACGATAAGAAATCGTATAGAATGCTCACAACAGTACCTACAGAAAATTTTATAAATGGAGAGCTAGCAGAGAATTCATTTATAGAAGAACTTGTAGAGGAAAAGTAAAGGTGATGAGTACCTGATAGCAGATACCAGTTGGGTTGGGTTGAAGACTTGGACGAAATAGTTGCAGGGGCCTCCGATACCCAAAGTGCTCAGCTCACTAAGCAACTTCTTACTTCGAACAAAATCCAAACTCTTTGAATTCGAACACAATTTTGTTTTTTCAAATTCTTCTTCTCCTTCATTTTCTCCACATTTGGTAATAATACGATCAGCAGCTCGTATTGGATTGAGATGGCGAAGTGAGGGAAGCGATATTGAGCTCCTTTGGTTGTTCTGGAAGCCGTGAAATGCTCTCTGGTTTGGTTTCGCTGACGAAATGGGAAAGCCGAGAGAAGATGGAGAGGATAATTTTTCCTGTATCCTAAGCATTTACACCAAGATTGTGTGGAACTAAAAATGATTCGATATAGAAAATCAATCAGAAACCCTAATAAACGGAACCAAATTTGATTTGCTTTGGTTTGAATTTTGGAAAAGGAATCAAGAAATTTGATTTTGGTTTCTATAAAAGAGCTCTTCGTATCGTTAACCAAGATTTTGTGACTAAATTACCCTATTACATTTGCTTTTTGGTTTCAATGAAATGAAATGAACCATGTCAAATCCCTCAATGACAAGGTTGCTTTAGTCAATATCAGTTTAATCAACGGGAAGTGTGAAATGGATGAGATCCCACGGCTAAATGACTAATATTTCGTTTTCCTTATTTCTTAGCATCAATTACGCTTTTTCACTGAAATCCAGCTTTTTCTTTTGCAGTTCACATTTGAATTGCTTTTCTGCAATTAATACCAAATGGGCCAAAGGATCCTTCACATCTAACAGTTCAGACTATCATCACTGCACCACTCTCTGGGGTATTCAGTATTCTGAGGCAGAAGAGATGTTGAGCTCCTACAGGGTCCAGATATTAGTTTTGCTCTTATCAACGTCTCTGTTTCCATTCATTCATGGTTGGGGAATAGATGGTCATATCACTATCTGCAGGATTGCTCAGGTAATAGCCTCACTTCTTGAAAATCTCTGGTTTTTCCTTCATCCCCACATGAAATTTTCTTAGTTAAGCTTGTAGGCAGAGTTCTCTGAAAACCCATCTCTCTGTTATCTTGAAAACTAAAATCTCTCTCTCTACATCCCTCTCTTCAACAGTAAGAAAGTTATTTCAGCAACTTTAGATTTTATTATTTCCCAATGCATTTTTTCTCAAATGTTTTCTTTTTGTCCATGTCACTGTAGACTAGACTAAGTGATGCTGCAGCAGATGCTGTGAAGCAATTGCTACCGGACTCTGCAGAGAATGATCTTTCGAGTCTCTGCTCGTGGGCAGATCGTGTCAAATTCCGATACCATTGGTCTTCTTCCCTTCACTACATTGACACACCAGATAACCTCTGCAATTACCAGTACAGCAGTGAGCTTCTTCTGCCCTTCTTTGATAGAAACTACTAAATTTTGCTAGGGCCTTGGCTTCTCTTTGTTAGTTCTAGTTTAATGTACACAGATATGTATGCAAAATCACACACAAACTACACCAAAATTAGTATATGATACCATGTTCCAAACAGCTATTGTTGTGCTGGCTAGCTTCATAGTGAACCCTTTTCCCTAATAATCGTTATTTAAACTGTAATTGCTTTGTCAACATAATTAACCTGTATGGCAAGCTACAATTTTATGTTCAGGGGACTGTAAGGATGAAGATGGGTTGAAAGGTAGGTGTGTTGCCGGAGGTATTAACAATTATACCAACCAGCTTCTCAGCTATAGCAGTGCAGCTACCAAAACTAGATGTAAGACCCTAAACTGAGACATGTTTTATTTCTGATCATAACGATTTATTTTTGTCAATTGATCTCATATTTATCTTTGCAAATTTCTCAACTAAAACACTACATTCTTTTTGGTGCTTCGGTGATTCTGTACTAGTTTCTGTAGATTTATGATTGAAGAATTATAAACGTTGCACTGTTTCCTTGCATCTACATGTCCTATGAACAGTTATAATTTTTTAGTTCATTTAACGAAGTCTTGAATCATAAGATTTTGTAGCTACATTCTCTCTTGCTTTCTAATTTGTGGTGAATGCATTTATATCTTCTGATTGATGTGGAAACCCTCAGATAATCTCACAGAAGCACTTCTCTTCCTGTCTCATTTTATTGGAGACATCCATCAGGTAATATGATAATCAGAGTTATGCTTGTTTTGAGATATCAAATAATAGACCAAATTTTAGTTCTCCGACCAAACTTTTGACGGTGAATCTGCATTGAAGCCATTGCATGTAGGTTTCACTTCAGACAGGGGAGGGAACACCATTGATGTCCATTGGTACAGGAGGAAAACTGTTCTCCACCATGTGAGTTTGATTCTTAGAATTTGATTGATTTTTATAAAAAGACCCACAAATATTCTGCAGATGTTGATCATTATACAATTTACATCAAGCTGGACTAGCAAATAGAACTGTTCTGCATCACAGTTTGATTCTTTTTTTTTCCAGGAGTTCAGTTGAATCATATAAAAATGCATGCCAGCATAGAATCTGCAAATCTAATCAGTTACATTTTTTGTGAATGTCAAAAACAGGTGTGGGATGACAGCATAATTGAGACATCAGAAGAAAGATATTATAACTCAAACGTGGAGGGTCTGATAGAAGCAATTCAAAAAAATATTACGGTATCCTTTTCTCAGACTACCATACAGATTATTCATCTTGAATCCTCCTGACAGAAATTTGCTGCTTTGACCTTTCTGAACAACAGGGTGTGTTGGCAGATCAAGTAAAAGAATGGGAGCAATGTAACTCCAATAAAACTGCATGTCCAGACATGTATCTTTCTAACCCACAAATGCAGAGAATATCTGAATCCCTAGAATGGATTTTATGTTACAGTTTGTTAACAGAAGCTGTGCCTTGCCTGCAGATATGCATCCGAAGCAATTGAAGCAGCCTGTGATTGGGCATACAAGGGAGTAAAAGAGAATTCAGTACTAGAAGGTAACCTTTTAAGTCCTTTTCTTTTATTATGATAACAGGTTCATATGAATTAAGGAGAAGCAACACCAGAAGTACTTGCAGATGATTATTTCCTATCCCGTCTACCGATAGCAAATCTATTCTTGGCCAAAGGAGCAGTTCGACTAGCTGCCACTCTCAACCGCATTTTCGGATGAATCGAAGCTGATTCTGCTAAAATGAATAAACTCAGAGGATAATTCTGTTCTGAAACTTTGTATCTTCAGGTGTCATATTTTAACTGTAAGAAATTGAAGGAACACCATGATATATATTTGAAAAACAACTCTGGTAAGGGCTGCAGATTGGTTTATCTTTCAGTTTTCACAAATAAAGGGCACTGACAATTGGGTTTCATGCAAGTTCAGAAATAACTAGAACTATTTTCAACATAGGCACTCAACACCTTCCATTCAATTGGAAAACAGGATTACAGGAACTAAGAACTTCAATAGAGAAGTGAGGCATTGAGATGAACCTGAAAGGCAGGTAGGGTAGCCTTACACACAATGGAAAGCCCCTTTTATCTGATAAGTCTTATAGGATTGATCAATTAGGGTTTTATTTTTTTACCTGGAAGAAGGTGTTACCAATCCAAAAATAAAAAAAGAATTTATAAGATTTGTTTATCACCAATGCATGAGACATGGATCCTTTGACCAACATGCAGCTTACACTTGTAAGTCAATACTGGGGCTGAGTACACAGTAAACAGCATATACTTTCAACAAAAGTTGGTCAACCTTATGTTTTTGCCCTTAATTGCTTACTAACCTTAATTAATTCACTATTTTCAACTTATTTTAAAATTCTTTTAGCTTCTATCTCAAATCATTTTCAAGAATAAACCCTAAGGATTCGTATAGTTGACATGAGAGTTACGCTTTCTAAATAAAAAATTAAGAGTCAAACACTCAACCTTGACCCTAATTAAAGACGACTCTAAACTAATCTTGACATTGCCCTGAGAGACAAAATCTTAAGCCAAGACCTTGTTTAGGCTTAAGATGATCTAAGACAGATTTGGACCATCATGACTAAAGCTGCACCTCCAATTAAACTAGAAACAAATCTTAAACCCAAAGGAGTTGTGCCTGTAGAATCATTTTTCATTTATGCTGTAATGTTTAATAATTATATTCGAAGCCTTTTTCTTATGGTTAGTTGATATCTCCCCTCCCATTTGCTTGTATTATATTTTTTTCGGGTAATACGTATATTTGTATTATGAACAATAGAAAAACAAAAGAATAAGAAATTTTGTAATTTTGTAATTCTTTTTTTATGACTCTGTTCTTAGTTGAGCTTGAGGTCTTTAGGTGGTTAAAATATTAGGGTTTTGATCATTTTAAACTCAACATAATCAAATTCTCTTGTGTACATGTAAGGATTTGATGCAAATTGGTCAATTAAATTCAACCAAATCAAATTGAAAAGAAATTTGTTTGGTTTGATTTCACTCCCATTACTGTTGAATTAAATCAACATATGATTTTGACACTAGACAAAGTGTTACACAGAAGATTATGCTCTAATCACTATTACTTCTTTGGAAATTCAATAATTGTGAATATTAAATTTTATTTATCCTTTTTAGGTGGAATTATCTTCTCTCTCTGTGTGGGGGAATTTATAAAAAAACATGTTTATATTTATTATTATTATTATTATTATTATTATTATTATTATTATTGTTGTTGCAAATTGTGGTATGGTCAGTCTTATCACTATGGCCTATGGGTACCAACCATGGAAAAGACAATAGCATCAAAGGGTATTTAGGGAAATCTGAAGGTGACAAAAGGATAAGAACGGTACTCAATAGAGATTCTATTTGGTTATTTTTGATTGGTTTGCTAAGCTTATATTGATTTCTACGTGTCTGCCACCGGTCATCTGCCATGGATGCAAGGTGTAGTGAACAGAAACTTCAGTGTCGCGATATCCTTTCCCCACCTACTCCACCTATTCCCATTCCTTAATTCCTTCTTGATCTTTCAAGTCTCACTCTATCCATGCCCAAAACCTCTCTTCTACCTATCTTCTTTTTTGTTTTTTCTATCTAAAATGCACTTTGCGTGAACTTGTAACTCAGAATCACACTGATCGTCCCTCTATGATCACATTAAAACTTTTTTACGAAGGAGATTTAAGGTGGGTTTGTGAAATCTTGCATGGAATCTTTTCGATGTTACCAATTTAAGTCATGAATTTGATCTTGATTTCAGGTACTTTGTTATGAGCAGTGGAAATGTTATTTAGGTCGTGAGGGTAAAGGGGTTTTAGTTGCCTGTTTCGAATTTGATTTCGAGCAGTTTCTGAAATTATGGTTTTTGGGCATGGGATGAATTGGGTTGGTAGACTCGGTTGAGGGTTTGGTGTTTCAGAAAGGAAGAGAAAGAGGAGGTGGAGGAGGAGGAGAAAATTGGATGGCAGTGGTATTCAAAACAAGAAATATGCTGGAGGGTCTCGTGAGAGAGGGATCCTTCAAGTGGTTGCTTGGCAATCAGAGTACCTTCGATGAGGAACTCGAGGAAATGGAGAATTCGCCGTCCGCTGGAAAGAATTGGCTCCATGAGCTCTCCCCAATGGCGAATGTAATTGTTCGTCGGTGTTCAAGGTGCGTTTCAGTTCTGGAATTCGTCCCTTGTTCGTTTTTTTCAAAATCTTGGCTCGTGGATTAGGTTTAAAAGGATCATCAATTATATTTTGCCGTTTGTTTCGTATGTGGTCACTTCTAGAATTTTATTAATTTCCTGATGGTAGACAACCGAAACAAATGATGCAGAATTCTTGACATGTCTATGGAAGAACTCCGTGAGAATTTCAACTCTGAGGCTTCTGATTCTATAAAGCATCCATCTCGGTTTGCGAGGAACTTTCTGGAGTATTGTTGCTTCAGAGCTCTCGCTCTTTCTACCCAGATGACTGGTAACCTTTCTGATAAGAAGTTCCGGCGCCTTACATATGACATGATGCTAGCCTGGGAAGCTCCTGGTGCGTCAAGCCAACCTTTGGTGACGGTAATAGTTTTATGACATCTTTAATTGAGTCAGAGGGTCGTTGACATAGATTCAAATGGGTATTGATTTTTCAAGGTTAAAGTCGTAAAGAACCTTTCCTCATTTTTAACTAGACGTCTTAGAGTGTCGTTTTGGCTGACAATAAATTGATCACCTTTGATAAATTGGCAGGTTGATGAGGAGAGTACTGTTGGACAAGAGGCTTTTTCTCGTATAGCTCCTGCAATTCCTGTAATTAGTGATGTGGTTACCTGTGACAATCTTTTTGAAGTGCTTACAGCATCTACTGGAGGTCGGCTCTATTTCTCTGTCTACGAGAAGTACCTTAACGGATTGGAAAGGTAGTTTTACTGTGAACTTGTTTCTTAAAGGTAATCTTAAATATGTTATCTCTCTAGGGTTACTAGTCTTGCAGAACTGAAGTAATAAAAATGTTAATAGGACTTCACGGTTATAACTCTAATACCATAGAGTTCTCTAAAGAACTACCAACTATTCAAATTTCATGTTTGCTTTTCACTTATTTTTGAGCTATTTTATATGTAGTATACTTTTGTCAAGCAGAATCTATATGATAAGATTTTATAGGGTCTTTGAGTACTTCACTTTTGATATATTATGTTTGGGGTACATTGCATTTCATAACTTTCATGGGTGATCAATCAGATAAATCAAGAGCGAGAGGTGCTAGGGGTTCATGAGCCAAGGTAAGAGAGAGAGTGCAGGGGGGAAGTAGCAGGGGCAAGGAGTGACAGAGAACCTGGTCTGGCAATGCATATCCTCCACCAGCTCCTAATAGATGTGCTGAAAATACACCCCATACATTCATTTGGGATCCCCCAGAAGAACATCTTTGGCTTAAACAAGGATCATTCCAAGCTTCAAGGTTCCTTCCTAATTCCCTAACATTCAACCACATTCGTGCATTATTTGTTGTCCACTACCCCCATGAACTTGGTGTCTTCTACTTTCCAAGGCAAGGCAGTTAGGCGGCAGTGGTGTTGGAGAAGGTAGGGGGGAAAAACAAGGCACCAAGGCTGCTATGGTATAAACAAACAAGACACAACAAGGTGGCAAGGAGGCCAAGGCGATCAAGTTGTTTGCATGCCATGATGGAACCTTGATAAGGTCCCATGTCATAAATTAAGGAAGAGGTGGCATAGCATTAAGATAATTATGCTCGAAATTGCTCACCAACCTTTTGTCTTGGCCCACAATCTGGTTGAGCTTTGTCCTTTACTCCTCCGTCAATCCTTGGTTGTTCAATCCTGAGTTGCACAGCTGGTCTGGTAACCTCCAATCTGTGTAACTATTGCATTTATTTATGGCTGCAATACATTATTCCTGCCTTTACAGCGTCGTCACTTAGTTACAGAGGAATGTAATCCCTTAATGAACAAGCAATGAATGATCTCACAAATTTTCAATTTGCTGAGATCTGACTCTCGTATTCTAGTGTATTCACTGTTCTGCTCATTTCTGTGGAATGCTAACAAGTCACCAAGGCAATCCGTCTTGTTGTTATTTGGGTCCAAGACATGTTCTCGAGATTCTGCAGTCTGTAAAGCCACTCCCTGTTTCTTTTCTGTTGTCCTCCTTTTATACCTTTATGTTCATCTAAGAGCAGGAGAGAGTTAGAAAAACAAAGGTTGGGTTTTTTTTTTTTTTTTTTTTTGGGGGGGGGGGGGGGGGAGCTGCTGGATAAAGCAGAGAGGGGGGGAGGGAGGGACACAGAGGGACAACAGCTAGCCAATGAGGGAGATGGGCGAAGGCCTGGAGGGGCTTCATCGGTGGTGGGTAGCCGAATTTGGCATTCTTTAGCTGAAAGAACACTTTTGTTGGAAAAGGTGGTGGTATGGAGAAAGTTAGAAATATGAAAAAGGTATCCTAAGTATATCATACATTAGGCACCCACGTTGTAATTAACAATCTTAATATTAAAAACCTGATGAATGCTTGTCCAGTCCAAGATATAACTAAGGTCCTCCCACTGTTATTGGTGACTAAATCTGAACTAGAAGTCCAAAAATGTTTTGTATCTTTTCAGTTAGTGCCATCTCAAGGAATTTGAAGAATCTTAAACCTACCTGTTTTTCCCAATTTGTCGATATTTGTCTAACTTGAAGACAACCAGAAGTTGAAAGTAATGTTTAAGAGGAGCTTGAGCAGAAGTGTAGAGGTTCACCTCCTTCACTAAGTCATCAACTTTTATTGGCCAGTGAAAGCTTTAGAGATGATAGCAGAACAAAGCACATGACATGGTCAAATAATCTTGTGTAGAGGCCCATAACAGAAACTTCTCACTATTAAATATTAATTAATTAATTACTCGTTTCTTCTCTCTGGAAGCTTCTTTATTTAATTTCTGTAGCTTCATGCTATGTATGACTCTCAGTGAAGGTAAGCACCACAACGTAAGCAGTTTCTAAACCTCAAAATGTCTTTCTGGACAGAGCAATTAAAAAATTGAAGACGCAATCAGAATCATCTCTTCTTTCAGCCTTTCGATCATCAAAAGGAGAAAAGATTCTGGAGGTAGATGGGACTGTCACTACCCAACCAGTTCTCCAACATGTCGGGATTTCTACATGGCCTGGTGGGTTCCTGGGTTATGGTTAAGGGCAATTGCCTGTCATGATTTCTATGTTGGGAAAGGTGTCTTGGCTCATCAGTTTGATTACCCTTCTTTTAGTATGATGTTATGAAATTTCTTACCTATTTTCTAGTTGTCCTCAAATGCAGGCCGATTAACTTTGACCGATCATGCGCTTTACTTTGAGGCTGTACGAGTTGTCTCCTATGATAAGCCAAAACTGTATGACTTATCAGATGATTTAAAACAGACTGTCAAACCTGAATTAACGGGACCTTGGGGCACACGGCTTTTTGACAAGGCAGTCTTATACAAGTCGATCTCATTGTACGTCAAGTCTCATCATATCATATGGTGTTCATTTATCATCTGGTTTGCATAAATGTCTTGTAGACATAATTGGATGTTTCAATACTTAAAATACTATTTTGGACTTCCTCTGCAGACTGGAACCAGTTGTGATCGAGTTTCCAGAGTTGAAAGGACACACTCGTCGTGATTATTGGTTAGCCATTATTAGGGAGATCCTTTATGCTCATGCATTTATTCGAAAGTTCCAGATTGAAGGAGTTCAACGGAAAGAAGTCCTTTCAAAAGCTATACTTGGAATCCTGCGATTACAAGCTGTTCATGAAGTAGCCCCTGCTGTTCCTTTTCGTAGTGAGACACTTCTGATGTTCAGTCTCTGTGATCATCTTCCAGGAGGTGACCTAATACTGGAAACTCTTGCTAGGATGTCAGCTTCACTGGAATCAGACAGGACTAACAGCTTGGGTACTGGAAGTGGGATGCATTCAATATCTGCTTTAGCTATGCTATCTAACTTAGGGATTGCATTGGGAACAAGTTCAACTGTTCCTGAATCAGGACTTGTTGTGGGTGAGATGGTTGTGGGTGATACAACTACATTAGAAAGAGCAGTTAGGGAATCCAGGAAGAGCTTCAAGAAAGTGGAGTTGGCACAAGCAACTATTGATGGAGTCAAAGTAGAGGGTATTGACACCAATCTGGCGGTGATGAAGGTATGTTATCATATTATACATGGTTTCTTCTGTTACATTACAATCCAGATTAGATCATTTCTATTGCCAAATCTACCACCAAGTTATTTGTGAGCTACAAAATTTGTATAGCACAGTAATATTGATAGTTTGCTCAAGCACACACCAAACTTAACTAATAAAGGTGGAGTTCATAGATTCTGTTTAGTATTAATGGTTCAACTCCACTTTTTCTTTTGTGTGTGCAGGAATTAATTTTCCCTATGTCAGAACTTGGAAAGTATCTTATTTTCCTGGCATCATGGGATGACCATTTCAAATCCTTGGTGTTTTCCTCCTTTTCAAGTTATGTCATTTTCAGGTAGAACACTTATTTGTCAGTTATGTTGTTTGTGATTTTTCTCCAATTTACTTGCTAAATGAATTGCTAAAGGTATATCCTTTTGATTTAGGAGTAGGTTCTTGTCTTACTAATTGCTTCCCTTGTAAAGGAATGTGAGAAGGATCTGCATGAATAATGAATTTGGGAAGTATGCCAGTGTGTTTACCTATTTTGATAGGGCCCTGAGAGCATTACAATTGGAGAGAGAGAGAGAGAGAGAGAGAGAGAGAGAGAGAGCAGGTCTAGGGCAAAGGGTAAATTGGTAATTCCCTAGACTTAGGGTTTAGCCCAGGAAGTTCCAGCAAAAGAGGGAAGGGTTTTAGGGTTCCTAATGGGGTTTAGAGCCTGCTGAGACTGTTAACCAGATCTGAACTCTATTGTAAATAGAGGTTCGGATTTGAAATTTGAACTCAATAGTCCAACAAGGATTTCAGCTAGGGTTGGGGAAGGAAGAAGGGGTTGCTGCCTGCTGTTCAGACCTACGGATGATAATATTCTGCAGTTCAGAATTTGTTTCATTGAATGAGGATTGGGATTCTTAAGCACTTAGGCTTTTTTGAAAATAAAATTTTTTGCAATTCCTGTTGAAGACAAAGAAGTGCAGGAAATTTCAAACTCCCAAAATTGGGCTGATTTGGGAAAACTAAGGTTAGGACTATGATCTAAGGCTTCCAGCGATTCTAATGGAGGTGAAAGGGATGGAGAGGAGGCCAGGAATCAGTGGTTCCTAATGGGGTTAGGATTGGTGCTGTGGGGGAAGAAGGGGAATGGGGAATGGTCACGGTGGCTTGGGGAGGCTGGGGATGGGTCTAAGGGAGTCGCAGAAGGGTGGGGAGGGTTTCTATGGGTCTGTACTTTTGGGGGGGATCTGCAAAGGCAGGGGAAGGGGAATTCTGTTGTGCGCCAGGAGCAGAACAGGGGTGGAGAGGGCTGCGAATCTGCGATGGTCTGTAGGGGTGCTGGACTTGCTCAGGACTGATCTGAACTGGATTCTGCAGATTGAAGACTGACTTTACTTGCTGGAATTGATGGTTGAAGGCTGAAGATGATGGCTGAATCTGCAGAACTAAATTAGAACTCGAATGCTTGAATGCTTTTGAAGAATGAATGCAAGTTTAGAATGCTTCACTAGACAACTGTAGGGTCCCCTTCAAAGGAACCCTTCCACCTCTTGGCAAAACACTCAATTCATTAATCAGTCCAAGCTTAACTTTCATGAAAAAGGTTATTTATAGCCTGAAAATAAAGACTCTAACTCAAACTAGGATCTACTTACTATGAGGGTTCCATTACATTTAGGACTGGACTCTTATCCAAACACTTCAAAGGAGAATCAAATTACTGCAAGATTGCAACCCTTAGATTGGAATATCTCTAACATGCTTTAAGTTATCTTTTTAAGCACATGATAATTAGATGACTTAAGACTAAAGCAACCTACATTAAGTCAAACTGGACTCTTGAGCAGAACCAAACCTTACCCAGCTGGACTCAACCAATATTCTGAAACATTCTAAAATTAATTTCATAAATGAATTTAAATGACCTAAATACCCCCAAGTAGGGGTTTGGCCGAGCTACGGTGTGGTTTCTTGGAGTCATCCTGGGGGGCCCATTTGAGCTTTCGGCCAGGGGGTCCTTGTGTTCACATCAGAGAGTTACCATAACCAACTACTGTTGGTGGATGTGTAAGGGGAGGAAGACGTGAGGGGAGGACATTCGATATTTTGTGATTGGTTTTGGGCAGCCTTTGGCTGAGGGCAGCACATGCTATAGGGGGTGATTAGCTCCATTGTAACCAGTTTATCTTTTTATTTTCTTATTAAAGTGATCATCTTTATAACTTTATTATTACCTTATATCTGACCTAAGATTGAATTACTGAAATACTAAAGATATCAAAGCTGACCATAAAACTCATGGTCAGATGTTGAGAGTACAAAAATCCTACTGCCACTGGCCATTAGTGACAATAGAAGCCATATGATTGTATCATTAAACACATACTTAACAGCAGCCTGTATTATAGCATCAACAATCCAAAGGAGTTACATTACATAAGTATTCTACTTTAGAGTTGAGACTGAACTGACATGTGAACCTGAAATTTCAGCACCAGAAATGAGATGAGGGAACAAGATATAACCTAGATTTCTGATCCAAAGCTTCAACTAATTTTTTACCAGTTAGTCCTGCTCCCTTGGTAGCCTGCTGTCTCTTGCAGATTCACCTGTTTCACAAAAAAAAATGCAGTGAAGGAACATAGTATTTGGGGTTATGAAGTCAAGGATTATTATAGCCCTCTTCTCTTTATTAATACCTGTTAAAATGAATACGAAAGACAATATGACAGACAAAAAGGAAGACAGACCAAGACAACACAAAGATTTAATAGGGTCCACACACCAATGCAATGTGCTACTCCACTTGGGCAAGCTGAAGATGTTTCACTATGTGATGGAATTAGAATGGAGATATCTGAGTAACACCCAAAAGCCTGTCTTGGAAAACCCCGTATCTTACTCTTGCTTTGCAACATGATGAATAAAGAATATAGGCACTACTCTAACTGGCTTGTGACATACTGCAGAGTCTTCAACCCTGCAACCCAAACAAGATCACTGACATGCTCCAGGCTTTGGCAGATGCTACCATCATATATCTCAGTAAATTCCCTTATTGGGTTGCCACAAAAGTATGTCATGGCAGGTCATTCCTTCAAACAAGTAGAAGAATTCAATACACACATAGCAATAGCTTTAGCCTATATTATAAATAAAAGTCTTTTAGAGACTCCTAAAATTGGCAACTAACATATAGTATCATACTAGTAGCCATCTACAACAAAATATGTACTAGAGTAAAAGAGAAACAAATAACAAAGTATAACTCTTAGCATCTCCTATGCACTCTATTAACAAATAACATCAAGAAAGGGGTTACGTAATGGGCTCAAACCTGGTCCGAGAGTTGGGGCTAAACTTGAACTCAAGTTAACAAGGCTAGGCTTGATAGGTTGGCTCATTGGCTGAGGCTAGGTTGCTGTTTGCCTTTCTTCTTGTGTCTGTATTGTAGCTTGAACCTTGAATCTACATAAAAGATGGTTTTTTCCTTGGCAACTTCTCTTGTTCCACCCTTTTATCTGTTTTCTTTTCTTTTTATTTGATCTCATTCATATGTGTATGTGCACCATTGCTTATTTTTTGTTGCATTTAGTGACATTTAACTGGAACCTTTGTCTAAAATATTTTGCAGGGGATGGCTAGGGTATGCATTTGCTTTGGTCCTTCTGTTTGTTGCTGTCTTTATTGTGCTTACTCGATTTTATAACCAAGGGAGACCTGTTGATGAGGTCAAGGTGACAGCCCCACCAACAATGAATACAATGGAGCAACTTTTGGCAGTTCAGAATTCAATTTCCCAAATGGAAGAGTTTATACAAGAAGGGAACATTGCTCTTCTCAAGTTACGGGCGTTGCTCTTGTGTGCTTTCCCTCAGGTTTTGCTCTCTCTTCTTTGTTGATGGCTCATGCAAGTTCTGCATATACCATTTTCCTCCTAAAACTTTTCAATAGATATTACACCCTTTGGTCCAATTGACTACCAAAGGAACTGTCAGTCAAACAAAATCAATTAAATACTAGAGTTCTGAATACCTAGGTTGAACTTGTCCTCGGGCAGAAACTAATGCCCAAAATCCCATTATGAAAATTAATTATCATCCACTGGACGATAAAACAGTGCAATTGTAAAACTAACCAAGTCATTATTAGAACCTAACTATTTTACAATTCCAGGGAACCAAAAAGTAGTTCTACTACCAGTGTCTATGCCATCCCAAAAAGTGTTGCTTTGCAGGATATCAGTTTTCAATTTGGTCTGCATTTACTAGTGGTGGATGAAACCCTGGATACTTTCACTTTAGTCTAGTCTACTGTTCTGTGCAGGAAACATGAATCAGCAGCTGCAAATATAATGGGAAATCAACAAAAATACTGGACTTATCTGTTTGCAATTAACCAGAATAGATTTAAACTGATGGCTAAACTACAACCGATTCTGTATACTCAACAATCCAATAAAACGCAAATAGTATATGTGAATTGAATCACAGAAGCAAAAAATATCCAGCTCCAAGGTTAACTGATGGTGTTGAACAACGTGACTGCAACCAAAGTTCTGTCATTCACTGTTAGTGCAACTATTGGACTGGAGTAAAACACCAATATCCTACTGAGAAAAAGGAGGTGAATCTCTCATTTTTCAGACTCTTCTCACCTGCTTATATAATTAACCTTGGAAATCACCTGAACATTTTGATGTAACCAGCCCCGGACAGCCCATAGAGAGGCCCAAGCGAGAGCGTGAGCCAACCTTTTTTTTTTATTTGTCTGTGTTTGGGAGAAGGGGAGAGGGGGAGAATAGACCAGGGGCAAATTGGGCAAATTGGTCTTTTTCCACCCCTGGTTCGAGTCATATTTAGCTGGGTCAAGTCCAGGTTACATGTTTGTTTTTATGGGCCTAGTTGGTGTAATTAGTTAATTGTTTGTTAGTGTTGAGTTGTTAGTTGGTTAGGATAGGATTCCTTATTTTAAGGAACTGTATCTTAAGTTGGTTTTGTTAGTGGTTGAGTCCTATTGTGGTAAGTCTTTGTTAACTTAAGGGTCAAGTAGGACTGTAGGACCCCTATTAGTTTGGGGGTCGTTGTTTAAGTCTATTTGGGTTTTGAAGGCTATAAATAGCCTAATCGTTCAATGTGAGAGTCTTGTTTATTGAATGAAAATTGAGTTTGAGAAATTGGCTTGAAGAGTCTTGGGAACCTCTTAGGTACCCTGTGCCTGGGTTTGTGCTCTTATTTCTTCAACTCAAGACTTCCATCATCTTCGCCATGCATTCAACAACTGATTCCAGCAAGCTCTATCAATTGCAAGTTAAAAAGCCCCCTAACCCCTTCCCTGCAGTTTCAACCCATCCCTACCCCCTCTCCCATCACCATCGATCTTCCCTTCCCTCCCTGCATCACAGCAGACTTCCCTCTCCTATTCTACCTCATTCCCCAGCCCCCATAGACCCTCTCTATCCTCCCCTAGCATCGCCCTAAACCCTAGAACCTTTTCCTAACAGCCACCTGCCCCATCAGCCTAGCTATACAATTCCAGAAATTTTTTGCAACTCTTCTTCTCCAATCGAATTTTCCAGAAATTTTCAAAACCCTATTTTAACCTAAGTCAGACCTAAACCCCAATCCCAGCCTTCGATTGGACCTTAGAACCATCCCTAAACCCCTTGGTTCTGCTATTCCCCCTTGCTGGACCTTCCTGGGCTAACCCTAAAGCGTAGGGAATTTACCTAAAACCCTAGACGTAGACCTAGGTTGCAACACATTTCTAGGCCATTAGTGTGGTTTTCATGTTAACAAGTAGGGGAGAATAAAACCGTATCAGATTCATGTTTTGATTGAAACTTCAAAATGATTAAAACCTGTATATTAGATGTATAATTTTAGATCCTTTTCTACAATTATGATCATCAGAATTTATGTAGTTTCTGAGAATGATCAAATATCCTTTTGCACTAGAAATTGATACAAATTTTAAATCAGATAGGGAGTAGGAATGCATAGCTAACAGATATAGGTTGAGCATGAAATAGACATAATATGAACTTGAGGTCTATCATCCTTAATGTTTACTCAACGCTGAGGGATGATAAATGACGTGGTTTACACTGTTCAAATTATTGGTTTTACCTTCAATGAAGTACTCCTAAAACTCAACACCAGGTGACAATGTAAACGATAGTCTTACTCTTATTGGTGTTAGCGATTCAGCATTTAGATCTCCTGGTTAATCTGAGTTTAGCTGTAAGCTGATTCAAAAAATTCAGACTGGACTGTGTTATATACATGGAAATTGGAACTAACCGTATGGTGCCATTCAGGCTAATGGGTCGGATCTTCATTTGTTAAAAATATGTTATCTGGTTAGTGTAGTTTTATGAGCAAGCTGCAGTGCTCAGGATAACATAAAATAAAGCAATCTCCTTTCTGTGCTAAACCCCCCCCCCCTCTTCCCCCTTTTTTCTCTTTTCCCCTCCTTCCCTCCTCTTCCTCCCTCTTTTTCCAACCCCACATATTCCATGTAGATTCCTTATGGCTCATGGTTCCAGCAATGCTCCCTGGGTTATATGCTTTCATTCTTGTCTCACGAAAGTTGCATAATTTGTGCAGGCAAGTGAAAGAGCTGCTATTGGGTTATTGATCATGGCTTTGGTTTTGGCCATTGTACCTGCTAAATACATCATCCTCCTGGTCTTTTTAGAGATTTTCACAAGGTATTCACCTGTGAGGAAAGCAAGCACAGAAAGGTGGACAAGGAGGTTGAGAGAGTGGTGGTTCAGCATACCAGCTGCTCCAGTTGTACTTGAAGGAAGCAAAGAAGAAAAGAAAAGGAAGTAAAATACTAACTTGTAATTATGTGGAATAACATGTATAGTTTATGTTTCCTATTCTGTGGATAGATGAGTGCTCACAGGAGCATTACAATCTTCAGAATAATGTTGTTGCAGCGCAAGCAAGTTGCCACACAGTGGATGAGTTTAATCCCTCTTAAAGTCGTCATCTTTCCAAAAGAAGAATTTTCCTTAGGTGTGATCCCTTGCTGCCATCCCTTGTTCTCAGTATTTGTCTTCTTTTATTGTATTTCCATAACTAGTTCACCTCTTCAATTGTCACTCCAATTATTTTAAGCTTATAATGAGAAAAATGTATCATGATGTTGCCAGTGATTTTTTTTGAAGGGCATACGGATAAGAAATATTAGGTGGGGGAAAAGCATGTACATAGATTATTCTTGTTTCTTTCTTTTCCCCAACTTTTAAGCTCCAATATAAGGATACATGGGGTTTTTACACTGAAAAATTATGAGGATATATGGAGTGTAGACATTTTCCTTCCCAAGTTCCCAAACGCGTGGGACGGTAGCTTGCAAGAATCTGCTGGAAACTCGAGTCAAAAACCAGGAAGTATACACTTATACGTAAGAGCAGTAAAGTAAATTTCTTTGCACGTTTAAAATTATATATATATATGTTAGGTAGATGAGTAGATCACGCTTTTCATGTGCTTCTTCCACTCATCTTTCGAGGGTCAAACCCTATACGGTTATACCTAACGAATGTGATATCAACATGTTCAAACCTGAAAATTTTCTCGAGTTTACTGACGAACCAAACGTAGCAATAATCATTATTTGCTGTCAATAGGGTCCAACCAAAGGTGATGGTTCTTCCACACATGGCCGGTTTAGAATTTCCGCATTTTCCCCTTCTTGGTCATTTGGCTATGCTTTGTTGCTTACACACAAAATTATTCCCTTTTAGAAGAATTATAATCTATCCTTATTGAAATAGGCAAAGACTTTTCCCAGATCTTATGTTGGTTTTTCAGTAAAGATAAAATTGGTTTCACCTACAAGTACAATTATAGTTACAATCAAACTCTAATTATATGAATTCACGTAAATATATGAGACACTTATCTCCGAAAGTACCTTCGAGTTTATTATAAT
Source organism: Hakea prostrata (assembly GCF_041222555.1). Lineage (NCBI taxonomy): Eukaryota > Viridiplantae > Streptophyta > Magnoliopsida > Proteales > Proteaceae > Hakea > Hakea prostrata. The sequence continues at coordinate 21,423,766 of NC_142605.1, read as the reverse complement.
GTTCTTAAAAATGGTATTTAAAGCATTGGTTTAAGATTCTACAATACTCTTGCTGCAATTATGAAGCTTTGGTAACAAAATAAACTAAAAGCTTTTACCCACGTCAACTAGATAACGTGACCAAAAAATAAACACTAAAATCACGAGTTTTTTGTGTTTTTTTTTGGGTAAACAATCACGAGTTTCATGTGTGACCCTTATGTTACGTCCGATTGCTTATGTGGCTGTAATTTATTATTATTATTATTTTATTTGAAAGTAGTGGTTTTATATATAATTGAGTTAAGGAATTAATACATATATTACCAAGGAGAATCGAATTTTTGACTTCTTTACTAAAAAATATTGGTCATTGCTAATTGAATAATATTTTTATTGACCAATATTTTTGTGATTATAAGAATGTAATTAATCTTCGCAACCTAAATTCCTATGGACCAATCAAGTCTACTTTTTATGCACCCTTGGATGAAGGGTTAGCTATCATCCTAAGGTCATTATACTTTTCTCCATTGCACAAATGAGACAAAACCCGTAGGTGGTTGGGGGCTATTATAATTCATAATATAAAGCCAAGTTTTAATTGAAATCATTCATTGCCATATATAGTTCGGAGAGTGCGTAGCAAGATGTCTACAATTATCCTATTGTTCGTTTTCTTATTATGTGAGAAATCTTCGTAGGTTTGTGAATCAATTGAATTGAAGTTACTTCTAAGACTTGTAGTCTTGTAGATGATATGTCCCCACCAGATTTTTTTATAGATATCTGGTTCTTCTATGTTGTGAGGATAGATAATTGTATTTTCCTCATAAGAGAGCACAATCAAATCTGATTTCTAAATGTGGGACCCATGCTTTAAATGTGGGACCCATTATAGCATCTTCTTTGTATAAAAAAAATTCTTATGGATATCCTAGTGGAGTTGTGGTTCTCCATTTAAAAGGATAGAAGATTGTGCTCTCTTCCCAGACTTCAACCATAAATTTGGAAGAGAAGTCCACCTCATCTATCTTTCAACCAATAATTGATGCACCTTAGTTAATACCTCAGTAGCTATGTCATCGCCCCACGCACAAAGATACCACTTCACATCATCCATCTTGCCCAAAAACAAAAAAAAACCCACTTTCTTAAATATATAATAGAGGAATTGGAGAGATGCCTTTGTCTTTTTATGGATTAAAGAACAACGAAGAAAGGTGAGAGGAGAAGCATCCGATCATGTTTCCATTGGGGGAACATTATATACTCCTCCACTGTTTTTTCATCTCACAATAATTGTGTGGGATCCATATTTGAATATTATGCGTCTTCTTGATATTTAGAGATAGGGCCAATATTTAAACATGACCATCACACAATACGTATGATAGAAGACTGTCATGGATGCATATAAGGAGGAAATTGCTCGGTATTTAGTTCTTTTTTACATTTTTGAAAAAATTGACGGTTACTTGATCTCTTCACCATTTGCAACATAGTATTACACATTAATTGTGCAGTACTGAAGTCGAGCACGTATGAAGAAGAGAGGTGATCCAGACTTGGAGGAAAAGGCTGAGGTTAACAGAATAATAATGAAAAATAATTGTCACGGCTATAACTGGGGCCCACTACAATAAAACATTTGAAAACTTATCCAACACACTATCGAAGAGACAACCACGAAATTTGTAAAGAAAGAAAATAACTCCTATATATAAAAATCGCCTACCAAAAAAAAATAACGATATTTATTTATTTATTGATTTATTTGAGAATTGTGGTACGTCCTCGCCACAACAACTACAACTACAACTACGCTTCAGAATTCGGATAGACTCTTTTATCGGGCCACGTGGTTTTACGTGGCAGGTAGACACCTCATAAAAATTTGGATCCCGTTTCGACTGTGAATTTACTCTACTCTACTCTTCCACCAATCCTACAAAAGAAACGTGCAGAGCACGGCAGCAAGAGGCCAAGAGCTATGGCCTATGTGACTACGTCATGTGGTCCTAAAATCCGAATATACCCTTTTCCCCTCTTCTAAAATTCCCACTAAAAAAATTACCCCAACAGCATGCGTTTCACGTGTTGACTCAGCTCGTAGCAATCCCATCGCTTCTGTTGTCTTCGTTTTCTTCCCTCCAAAACCTTCTCGCCCTTTCATTTTTCCTCCTTACGTGTTCACAAGCGTTATCCACCATCTCAGCATTATACCATCTCTCCCTCGTTTGCTTATAAAACCCCCCATCATTCCTTTCATTTTCTCTCCTAATCTTCCCACTTCAAATCAATTCTACATTTCTCAATCTTCAACTTCAGGCCAATTTAGAAGCTAGATAGATCTCTTCATTCTAGTGGTTTTCTCTCTGCAACAGGTTGCTATGGAAGCACTGGAAATCTCAGTTTTTAACAGAATAAGCGCTCTTGACTCTGGTTTCAACAACTTGGGCAACCCATCCATTATTTCCCGTGTTATCGATCTTGTGGGCATCGGCGAAATTTCTTTTCCAAATTATAGTTTCTGGACTTGGGGAGCTCTGGTTCTTGCTATCGTCGCTGCTTTCAGTGGCGTCATCAACAAGATCAAACTTGCCATTCTCAGACTTTGCAAGCGGCAGGGTGCGCTAGATTCAGAAAATCTGCATAGACCTCCTGTGGATGACGACGATGAGAGCTGCTCCTCCTCCTCCTCCTCCTCAGCTTCATCAGACGACGAAGACGAACTGTTCAACTCACCAATATTCGACAATCGGAGACTCTCCGACGAAGATTTCCGCGTTGCAGGCTCTAGTAGATACGACGATGACGACGAAGACGAAATCAATGTTAACAAATCGAAGCTCCGTCGCCAGTTTTCTTGGTCTGACTTCGCCAGAGGCAGGAGCGTTGTGAAGCTTTGGGATGGGTTAGGTTTAGGGTTACGTTTTGATGGTCCGTCAAATGAAAGTGTCGTGTCAATGTGGGATTTGAATGAGGATCAAACTGTAAACTCCTTTCATGGTGGTCCCCGATATCAGATTCCGGCGATCTCTAGAGCGGCGCCGTCTGTGGTGTTGACAGCTGGGGTGGCAGAAAGTGGCAACATGGCATTCAGGGTTTGGGATGCCAGGTCAGGTCGTCAGATTCCGGCGATTTTTGCGGAGTTGCAACCGCCGTGGAAAAGGGTCGTCGGTTTAGATTCCGACGAAGTGGGAGAAGTTTACTTCACAGATGAAAATAACGGCGTAAGGGTGCGAGATTTACGGAAGGTTGGATTTCCTATTGAATCTGAGGAAGAGACCTGGTGGGATTCCGACGCCGTTATCGTATCTGACGCCGATCAGGAGGGGACAAAGAAATCCTCGCCGGCAAAACGCAGGTCCGTTCTATCACGCAACCTCTCACGGAATCTGTCACGATGTCGTGACGCGGTGAAGTCTTACCTGTTTTAGGAACTTTTAGAAGCCACCAGACCTTCTGAGCTGTGTTGGCTTATTTACCCTTGTAAATAAATCATTTTTTTTTCTTTTTCCGGTAGAAATTTCGTTAGGTTTGTTGTGTATAAATTTCAGTCTCCTAATTAATGGAAAACAATGAAAACTAATTTTTTTTTATTGGACAAAGGTCCAATCATAAATGTTGAAGTGGGTAATTTTCTGCGGACCTTCTTTCATGTAGAACGTTGATTAGGTATCTAGTCCACATTTTACATCTTTGTGGGTCCTTAATTCCCTTGGGTCACAGCTGTATTTAGCTTTCTTACAGCGGCCGTCCAATTTTTGCTCTTTTTCAAATTTATAGAAAAACCTTTGAAAGTACGAAAATTATAATATAAGTTTAATTATAACAAATCTAAAGATTTGGTAAAAACAGTTTCAATTATCTTCCTAATTCAAATTGGTACTCAACGATGAGAAATTTAGTTGCCTTGTTCCATCTTCTAATCGAAAGATAATTAATACTTATCATTATATATGTAAATACAATTAATGTCGAAATCAATTGATTTAAAGATAATCAACACATTTTTTTGGTGACAAAACGGTGGAGTAACGGCTCCTCTAAATGAGCATTTATGGAAAAGGGTAGAGGGGCATATAAATGTTAATCATTTTAAAAAAAAAATTTTGGGTAAATAGACTTTAATTAGAAGTAAGGCAAGAAAAACTCAAGACATCCGGAGTACAAGCTTTAAGAATCCAAGGAACAGAAACAGACCAACAGTCCTACTTGTCATGGACCAGGTCTTTCTAGCTAGGGAATCGGCAACAGAGTTAGCCCACCTAGAAACATATCGAACCAACCAACTCCCGTCCCCCTCTAAATTTTTGTTTTCTTTTTTTACCCTTTAGTGGGATAGGAATTTATCATAGAGAGCATGTTCAAATGGGCATGAACATGATAGAGAAAAGATTACCCATTTGTGCAATTTGCCCAAGGTGTGAAGAGTGATGATTTTGCTTCACTCCTATGCATTTAATTCGCAGTACTATTCTACAGCCATTGGATGGTTGCTCACGTGGTCGGATTTTAAATCCAGACCATTCGTTGCTTAGACTACTTTTTTTTTTTTTTGGTAATTCATTGCTTAGACTACTTAAGTGCAAAAGATATGCAACGAGTCGTTAGGATTAAACCCAACCACATGGTGACCATCCTATGCATTAAATGTACAAATCTGAAGCAAAATCCGAAAAGTAAGAGGAAACTGAGGATCAATTGTCTATTTGAATGTGACTTTGCTTGTACCACCTGGTTTGGATTGGTTTTACCTTACATTCTTCCTCTTCAGGGGAGAACCTACTAAGGGCTGGGGGGCATGGCCCCCTTCCGGATTTTTCAAAATTTTAATTAATTCTTTTAAATTTTGGATTTTTATATTAATTTTCTTCTTTTTTCCTCTTGTCATATGTGGAATGTCACTATTTGGTCCCCTCCTCCAATATTGAGAACAACTTTTAAATATAAAATAATGAGTATAAAAATCATCTCTAGTTAAAACTAACTCCTCAATTCCTATTTATTCTCCTCACTTCTCTCTCACATCTTTTTTTCTTATTTATTCTCATCTCTTTCTATACACGTGGATTAAAGGAGATTTTTGAAAAAAAAATCTTATTAGATATTCAAAATGTCATTTATAATTAAAAACTAAAATGTCATTTATAATTAAAAACTAACTCCTCAATTCCTATATTCTCTCGTATCTCCTCTCCTCTTTTTTTCCTATTTACTCTCTTATGTTTCTTTTTTTCTATTTATTCTTCCCTTTTTATAAACGTGGATTAAAGAAAATTTGGGGGAAAAATCTTCCCCACAGTTACGTACTCCTTTTATTTATCAATTTATTTATTGTTTCTATTTTTTTTCTTCATTTTTTTATATTTTTTTATTTGATTTTATATTCTTTGTTTCTTTATTTTGCCTACAATTTTTGTTATTTGATTTTATATTATAAATAAAATGTCTTTAGTTATTAAGGTAACTAAGTACCATTGGTTGCATTTCTTACTTTAAAAAAAACTTTGGTTTGCATCTGACATTTTAAGGTTGAAGCCATGTGTTTTTTTTTTTTTTTTACTGATGCTTTAATTTATCTATATCTTGTTGAAAAAAACTATCATTATCAATAATTTATCTATATTTATCAAATATGTGTGGGCCCCACAAAATATTTATGAGTTTATTCTTTAATATAATAAAATAATTCATACGTGGACCCTCAATAATGGATCGTAAGGACCCATACAATATGTGTAGCGAAAAACCATTGGTGCTTTCCCAATCTTGACTTCCATTCTTCGGCCCCCTATATTAAATCCTGGTTCCGCCCCTGTTTCTCTTAGAAATAACTTAAAACTAATGCTTTTCATTGAAGAATGGTCCACTATAGGAATGGATGGAGAGAAAAGGAAGAACAGAGTAAGGCTTGCTCCATTGGTATGTTGGAACCTAAAGCTTTCGATCGTAAGGAATGAACTAAGTTAAAAGAGGTGTCAGCATTGCAAGTGTCTCATAAAGGGCTCAAGCCCAATCCGGTGAGCTACTTGAGGCTGAAGGATTTTTTTTTTTCTTTCCCCTTTTTCTTTTCTTGTCTTTCTTTTTGGGTAAATCTGACTTCTAATCAAGTAAAACACGGGAGAGGGGTTACATAACTTTGCCAACCACAATGGAAACAAACTAATAAATCATTCTTGACAAAGATTTTGTCACTCCTTGCTATGTGATCCGCCACAACATTGGCCGACCAACTACATGACACAAAGTAATTGTCCACAGCAAATGGATCATTCTTAACCAGCTCTATAACGTGCTTGTAGTCCGACTTTCTCCAAGCGCATAAAGGATAGCCTTCCTCATAGCCAAGGCTTTTCCTTTTGGAGGGGAGCTAAACTGGGACGGTTCTGAGATGGTCTCAATTGGGCCCCGAGTGACTCTTAATGATGCTTCCCAATCCTTCTTGTGGGCTCTTTTCTTTAACGTTGCATTAGAATTAACAGTGTCAATTGTGTATCAAAGCTGTTTAACCGTACCAAACTGTGTCGTTTAAAACTGCACTCTTCAAAATTCGATCTGATCATGTATCAAAACCAAATTTCTTGGTGCAGATTTCTGTTTCATGTACTCATCTTGTCGATATGTACCAAAATCGTACCGAATTGATACCATACCAAATTAAGGGATATAAATGTAATTTTACAATTAAAATACTTTACCTTTACCTTATCTCTAATTCCTTGTTTCAATTTTTTGTTTCGTCCTTCACTCCTCTTCTTAGATTTACTTGTTTTGTCTTTATTAATTAGATTTATTTGCTTTGTCTTTGTTAATATCATATTCTATCGATTGTTTGAGTGCAATTTCATTAAGATCTTAATGAACTAAGAACAAAAGTGGCATGGGTTTATTTGTACAAAAAATGTACTGCACTAGATCCCATGTTAAACCGTTTTCCTACACCGATTTAATGCCGAAACTATACCAAGCTGTTTTTGCAAACACTGAAACTGTACCATATCGTGTAATTAAGTACGGTACAGTTTTATTTTTTAGTATTCAAAGTTGGTACTGTATCAAAACCGTACCGATTGACACCCTTAATTAGAATTGATCTTGAAAGGGCCATTAGGGGGAGGGATCCAAATTGATGGAGGACCATGGGCTTTGGTAGACTTGGCCTTCTTCGGATGGACTTGGATAAATTCCTCAAAAGCTAACTGAGCTATCTTCCAATGATCTACCCTGAGTTTCCTCAAGCTTTGATACCCACTAAGCCTTTGAGGCTGAAGTTAAGAGCTTGTAGATAGAGCATAGGTGACAAGGAGTACTCAAAGAGAAGATAAGATGGAGCTCCCCCTTCAATCCCAAAATTGAAAAACTGGTGCAGTTTGTTTGTACAAGTTCAAGTTGGGGCTTAGGCTTTATTGTGAATGATACCAATGGATCGAAAGCCCATTGTTGCCATCTTCAACCAGTTTGAACTTGATAGTGTTGTGAATGGGGCCGATTGCAATGTGTGTTTTTTTTTTTTTTTGTAAACGACAACATTTAAATAAAACCCATATATAGTACATATACGGGTTAGTTAAGACCACAACACAAAGCCCAACCCAACAAACTCAGAAAATTTATTAAGTCCAAGTCCAACTGATGCAAAATAAATTCCAACCCAAAACAATTTCTACAATTAAAAGTTTCTAAATTTTAGGCATGAGAAACCGGGAAACTTTGATCGATAAAGGCATAAATGAGATTTTTATTTGGGGCAGCGAACAGTGGCTGCTGCGGACGGTTCTGATCGAGTCACATCAACAAAAAATGATTGAACGGTTGGGAATCACAGGGTGGGGGTATACTTGTAATTATTAGTTTTTACTTTTATATGTTAAGGATTTAAAGTTTTCTAATTTACAACATTAAGTCCCTTTCATCATATACCCGACTCCCTTAAGTTCTTTCTCATTATTCTCAACCGGCGATCTGGAGGCATGAACCACGATGGGATGATGGAGCCTCCGGCAGTGCTTTCAGTGGTGGATCTTCACCGGAAGTGGAGGAATACGTCGAAATGACTCTTGATTTCAAGGATGGCGACACCATTATTCTCCGGAGAGTTGAACCTGTTGGAGTTTTTGATATCAAATCCACCCCGAAATGGATATCACTCGCCGTCGATGTCGAGGTCGTCGACGTTAAGGTGAAATACGTCTAATCCTATCTATTAAGCAGCGTCAAAGATGAGACAATTCTCTCAGAGATTCTCATGGGGCTGTGGAAAATCCCTTTCTGCATCGCAGGCTGTTGGTACTGCTGGTGTTTTCGTACTAAATCTAAGTGCTCAGAAAGCTCTTCGTGGACTCCGATTCATCATCAATCGCAAAGGTGGTGATGGATGGACTCAGGTGGAGCAGAATTTTGAGAAGCGCGATAAAGACGGGAATTTGGGAGTCGGGTATATGATGAGAGGGACCTCATTTTGTAAATTAGTAAACTTATATTCTGTCATTTAATTCTCAACCGTCCGATCATTTTTGGATGATGTGGTGCTATTAGAATCGTCCGCAGCAGCGGCTGCTGCAAATAAAAATCCGGCGTAAATATGTTCGAAGGACTTAAGCAAAATGCTAGAAACCAATTTTGTTAAAGGCCGGGAAGAATCTTCCTTTTAGTAGTGTGTTCTTACCACCAGCAGCAGCAGACCTGGTAAAGGAGGAGGAAGAAGAAGAAGAAGAAAGAGATCCTCTCTCTCATTGCGTGGAACCCAACACCAACAGGTTGGTTTTGTTTTTCTTTATCAAGGCTGTCTCCTCCTCTCGGGTTCTATGTGAAGTGTAGACTAGAGCTTCGTTAAACCAAGATTTGGGTTTTTCTATTCATATAATTGAGATTTATATATCACCTAATGCAGTTCGAGACTCGTTGGCCACTTCATCATATGTGACTACTTTTATTGGCATTCTGACTTAAGGTTTTAATTATTTTTCCTGAGTTTGGAATGCAGGTTTACCTTTGGATATTTCTTTCGTAATTTAATTTGATTGGCAGAACTAGTTTGAATCTGTTGAAATAGGATGTTCAGTGGAACTGTTATTTGGTTAACTTGGCTAGATTCCATTCCGGTTTGCTGTCTGGGTATTGTCTCAGATAAAGGATGAGAAGTTCTGAAGTGCTTTTGTAACGCAGAATACTACCCCGGAGATATCTCTCTGACCAAGTAGCCAATAACAGATTTAGTAATTGCGCGTACCTGCATCATATGAATTGGAATAAGAACCGAAAATGCCTTGTTCACCATCTTTTTCATTGTAATTATATTTAAGAAAATTTCTTTATATATGAACTATTCTTGGTTAACTCATTCTGAATCCTACCTTTTGAAGCCTTGGGGCATCCCTTGAACATGGCCAGCAAGGAGGCAAAAGCTACAAAGTCCAATGCAAAAGGTGGTGAGTTCCACCCACTTAAAAGTTCCCCTTCTGATAGTCTGAAGCAATTGTATTCCAGTTAGTTTGTTTGTAATCTTTAATCTTTTCAGGAGGGAGACAGAAGGAAGTGAAAAAAGAGACCCGTCTTGGTCTCTCTCACCAAAAGGATAGTAACTTCGGGGAGTGGTATTCTGAGGTACATGGTACTTTTAGAAAAGTGTTAGTGCTGTCATTTGTTATGAAGTTTTATTTCAAGCTCCATCTTTACAGGTGGTCGTTAATGGTGAAATGATTGACTACTATGACATTAGTGGTTGTTACATCCTAAGGCCATGGAGTATTTCAGTTTGGGAAGCCATGCATGTAAGTGGAAAACCGACTAGTCTCTTCTTAGTTTTTTTCAATCTAAAAGTTATGATGTATCCTTTTTTTCGTTCAGAGTTATTTTGGAAATCCCTAAAAGTAACCGACCAACAGGTTTTGGTCCAATAATGGTTGGACTTAATAGATTGTATTTTATTTTTAATCTTTTAGTTTCCCTAAGTAGGAGTGAGTTAGACTTTGGTTTGAGTTTAATATTTCAACTCTGATTTGTGTTTATTTTTCTTTAAAGACATGCTTGTAACACCTAGCAGAGATCAATATGAATTGAGAGGTCAGTCGAGTTTTAACTGGGAATTTGATTGTGAGATTTCTTCCCTTTGTCCGTACATTTTTTTCTTCTTCTTCTTCCTACTCTTCCAATCCTCTGTCTGTGAAGACCCACCATAGCAGCCCTTTCTCAGGTCTCTATTATTTTAGTCATTCCTAGACTTTTTTCTGCATCATGGGGAAGTAAGAACCTTTTTGTGTTGATGGGGTATCTATCTTTATGTCATGTGATTGATTTTTCAACTTATAATTTATAATTTATGTTTTCCAAATGTTAACTTTTTATTTTCAATGTGCAGGACTTCTTTGATGCTGAAATAAAGAAGATGAAAATTAAAAATTGTTACTTCCCACTATTTGTATCTCCTGGTGTTTTACAACGGGAGAAGGATCATATTGAAGGTTTTGCTCCAGAGGTAAAAATTCAAATGCTTTTAACATGATTTGCATTCTAAAATCAATTGTTCTCTCCAAACTAGGGAAAATGCACGAATTGCAACTTAAAACACAGGAGTCGACATGGTGTGGCAAATATTTTAGCTCCATAAGATACTTTTGGCCTGTTAATGGAGATGAAATTATTTAAAAGTAAAATAAATTGTATAACTTTTTTAGTCACTATTGGTTATGATGTTCTAACCAATTGAGTAACTTTTGCCAATCTAAAAGTGATGTTTTATCCTTATTGTTTACCAAGTTCCTGTCATTTGAAAAGCAGTAAAAGCATTTCAGTATAGAAGTTCACTTGTTCTAGTTAATAACTTAATACAATTTGTTTCCCTTACAATGAGACAGAGCCTTTATATTCACCAAAAAATGAAAAAAAGACAGCTTATGTGATGAACAATTTTAGCAAGAATTGTATGTGTCATTTGTTCATCCATTAGACTACCTGTGTTGCTTGATAAAGGCTTCGTTTTTGGTCTTCATGTTTTTGTTCTTGAAGAATTTACTTTCTTTATCTTAAACAAGAGTTGTATGTCGATGTCGGTTCAGTCAGTGCTTCAGTTTTTGTCTTGCGGAAGCTGCATTTTGTTGTTCTGGTTATAATTTAGCTTATACCAAGAGATAAGAAATCACTATCTTTCTGTTCTGACAGCTATTTGATTCTGTAAGAAAGAATCTTATTTGTTGTACTGCTTCTTAATCACGTCTTCAATCATGATGGAAAGGTCTTCTGCTGCTTGCACTTTTGTCTCTTAAATTTGATTCTTTATTAATATATTTGAGTGGTGTGGTGTTCATACTTCATACTCAGTGGCTGTTGGCCTTCTCAGGTTGCTTGGGTCACAAAATCCGGAAGTTCTGACTTAGAAATACCTATAGCCATCCGTCCCACCAGTGAGACGGTTATGTATCCTTATTATTCCAAGTGGATCAGGGGCCATCGTGACTTACCTTTGAAGCTTAACCAATGGTGTAATGTTGTACGTTGGGAGTTCAGCAATCCTACTCCATTTATTCGGTACTTCTTGTTCATCATATGACCTTTAATTTCATTTTTCATTTATGTTGTTTCTTAAAAAAGTATATATATAGCATTTTTTTTTCTATATAACAGTGGAACTTTAATTTCAGATAATCAGGCAAAAGATCAGCCATTTCTTTCTCAGTATGTGGACTAGTATATATTTTCAAATGCCTGGTTGAAAATGCAAATGAGATCACAATCCCTTGTGGCTTCGAGCACTCAGTAATTACGAAATGATTAATGTCATATGTTCCATTCCACCTGCATTGTTAGATTTTACAATCATTTTTCATCTCCATGGTAGAGCATCAAAAGGATTCTGATCAGCAATTGTTACAGCCTTCTGGTTCTTTATCTGTGCTTAAAAATAGCCTCTTTTGTGGCTGTTGTGGTTTTACTGATTAGCTTTTATGATTTTTTCCTGGATGCCCTTATGAGTCTGAGGTTGCTTGCTTTTCATAGTGCTACCTCTTGATCCCATTTTGCATGACAAACTATTCCCTTTTATTTAGGTTCTAGTTTAATATTGGTTTTAGGTATTTAAATTCAACTATATTAATGGTTTTACCTTCTGTTGGCTTCTAAAATCTTCAACTACTGAAATAATTGAACAAATAAGATAGATTAAAAAGAGCTGAAATTTCAGTGACCTTGAATAGAACTTCAGTATTTCCTTTAGGTTTTACTACTGCTTCTTGGTCTTCCATTGCATGTGCACTTCCATTGCATGTGCACTATTTAATTGATTTAGCACACTCTCTGTGTTTGTGTATAGATAATCGTTGTCATCTATTTAATTGATTTAGTGACAGTGCACATTCTATTTATGTTTCCATATGCTCAGTAATTGGTCCAATGGAGCAGCATCATTTTCTGATGCAAGACCAGACATCTGATGATCTAGTTGAATTAATCTTGGAAACGGGATCTCAAGAAAAATTTAGAATCTCAAAGTCAACTCAAGTTCAATATGGTCAACCAAATAGTCAAGCTTCTCAGATGAAGGTCAAGCTTATGGAATCATTCCTTCACTGTGAATAGTTTTAAATCCTTCAAAAGATGAAAGTGGTTGTATAAATAATTTTCTGCTGCTCTTTTCCATATCTAATATGCTAGGCTAGGTGAATTCTCAGTTGCTAACATCTTCATTGGAATGTCGTTAATGTTTCTGCCTCAGATATGCCATTGCTCTCTGTGCCAGGGGCATTCCTTATCCCCCTGAGAGTTGAGACATGGTGTTACTTCACTGACACCTGGCTCACCTTTGAGTGGATCTGCCCTTTTGTGCACCTTTGTGGTTGCTATTTTGGGGACAAAGCATATCTTATATTTGTGCATCCTTTGCTGGATTAGTGGCTTGTTTTAGTTGACTAAATTAAATGTGGTCCATAATTTGAAAGTATTTTTTGGCTATGGATCTTATTTCTTATCATCTGTTACACTAGTTATATGCTGCAGAACTTGTGCTTGCCTTTGGTGCTTTGTATGCTCTTCTTGCTTTAATAATTCTGCTGCTTTAGATTCACCAAGCGGGTTGTCTCACCAAAATGGAGGCTTCCTCAGTGGTTTTGGTATGAGTGCTCAGGCATTGTCTACCTAAGCTGTTGAATCTTCTGGACCCCATTTCTACCTGTCTGCATTATATTTGACATCTACTTTATTTGCTTATTTCTTTTAGCATGATTATTAGCCTGTATAAGGAATATTTTTCCTACATATGGCTTAATGGAAGCTTGCTTCTTTTTTGATTTACTAGTGATCTCTGGCTCCTGGTTAGTCTAGTTAATGATCTATTTATGCAAACTTAACTTTGACATGTGACTTTAGGAGTCGTGAATTTCTTTGGCAAGAGGGGCATACAGCTTTTGCCTCAAAGGAGGAAGCAGATGCAGAGGTATTTACTTTTCCACCTCTTCCCCCCCCCCCCCCGGTTTTGTTTTAGGTGTTATGATATGGATTTATCTAAGGTTCCTATTGCATACAATTCTAGAGATAGCCCTTGCAATACAAGAGAGTTGAGGGTAGTAAATGTAAAATGGAGAAGGATGGAAGGGGACATGATGTGAACTCGAGGACCCCCTTTGTCGGAAGCTCAAGTGGGGTCCCCAGGATGGCTCCAAGAAGCCACCATAAGCTGGCCGATTCTCTTTAGAGGGGTATTTTGGGCATTTTAGTCCTTACTTTATGTCTGAAATTGTTTTTTGAATTTTTCAGAATTTTTGTTTAGTCCAGTTTGGTAATTTGAGTTAGGTTTGGTTTTGCTTAAGAGTCCCAAATTGGTTTAAAGTTGCTTTGCTTGAGTTTCAAGTTAAGTGTCTACAAAAGATTCCAATTTAAGGATTGTAATCTCGTAGTAATTTGATTGCTCTTTTAAAGTTGTTGAGATAAGTTAATATTCCTTGTCTTTTCCGTTAGGAGTTTTGGATAAGAGTCTGTGATGTACTGACTTTACTGTGTGCCTGGGAAGGAGTAATTGAATAATTGACTGTTGTGATGTAGCTTCAGTCGAATGAGGGCCTGATAACCGAGATCCTGATTAGATCCAACTCTGGATTCAAACAGTAAGGGGTTGGTTAGGTTTGGTTATGGCTATGGGTATGGTTTTGTGATTTGGGCTAGAGTGAGGGTGGTTTCTGTGTTTCTGATGGAGATTTTTAATGTATAATAGCTTGGGGATCTCATATGGGATTGTTAGGTTAGGCGTCAAAGAGATTAGGTTAGGTTTCAAGGGGAAAGGGTGATTTGTTCAAATCGGAGGAAAAGATGAGATATCTCTAAATGATATGAGGGTGATTTTTTAAAATGATATGAGGGGCTTCTAGGTTTCAGGTCCTTGGGAAACTTGGATCGAACCTAGAGCATAATAGGTATGTAATTTTCTTAAAGTTTGGGAAGATTAGGTTGGCTAGAAACAAAATTAGTGTTTTCTTGATTTTGGAGGGGAAAATTTGGGTTTCAAGTTAAGAATCGGGATATTAGCATGTTGCTGGTTAGAGAAGGCTGAAATTGGGATTGAAGGTTGGGTAGAAACAAAGTAATAGGCATTGGGGTTACAAGTTGGTGGAATCTTTTTGTTCTTTTTAAAGGTGGGGGAGGGGGGGGGGGGGAGGTTGGGAGTTACGGTAGTTATTGATAATGGTGGGAAAGAAATGATTGAATGGGGCTGGGGGAGTGAAGTAGAAATTCAAGAGGAACAGGAGAAGGGTGATGGGGGTGCATGTTCCCAGAATACCTGGAGGGGTGAAGCCTTGTGAAGGTTGGATCAAATTAGAAATGGAATCTTGAAAGATCTTGGCTTGATTTCACCTAGAACCTGAAGGTTTCTCAACTCTTAGTGCTGCTCTGCTCAAAGGTGACATAAGTACCTTAAGGTATCTCAACTCTTGGAGCTCCTCTGTGCAAAGATGACATAAACCAGTTGTTGCTGCAGAAAACACACTTAGAGCATTGAAAGTGATGTAAATCACATTCAAGGGCAACACAAGGACTGGGGTTACTTCGCCATAACCCTACGGCCCCTGGTACCACTGGGGGTATTTTAACCATCTTGCACATTTTAGTGGGTATAACTTAGGGTATAGTTGGGTTCATTATGTTTGTGGTACCCTAGATCTTTTTCCTTTATGAAATTTGAGTCATTATTTTGCAAGTTATCAAGGAGTCCTTATTCGAATTGGATTCTTAGTTTGGAAGAATCCACTAGAGTTGCCCTACTCATTGCAAGGAATCCATATCTACTCTTGGAACTCTTATTGGATTCTTCTAGAGTAAGTTATGGAGGCTCCCTGGATGAGTTAAAAGTCCTAGTCTATTAAGAGTTTTAGTTTGATATGCATTGTAAGTTAGAGTCCTAGTCCATGGTAGAAGTTCTCACTCTTAAGCGAGATCTTGCCACCTTGAAAAACCAAGATCTCGACCATTTCAGCGAGATCTCGATCGAGATATGCGATTTTTTGGAGTCAACTCGGTGGCCCATCTTGGTGGGTATTAGGGTCCCAATTGGGTTGAAACTTGGTATTTAGCCTATTTAGGGCCTTTTGAACACATTGGTGGCCTTGGATTTGTCGAAAAACCACCCTAAATATGATTTCTAAGTCTACCTATTGTGTGAAACTGACATGTTGTAGGATTAGGGAATTCAAGGTTATACAACATGTAATATAAAACCTTTAAGGCATATAAATGAAAAACAAGTTTATCAAATGCATCAAATAACCTAAATGTCATCAAAATTCCATTCATATGAGTGTCACAATCTCAATTTTCAAGAATAGAATAATAAAATTATACAACCATTAGAAGTTCTATATAAGTCATTAAATCATAAGTTCATAAGACAAGAAGAGAATGATTGATCTTCCTTCGATGTTGTAGATGTGATAAGAGTAGTTGCAAGTGAAAATCTAGCTGAAATCCGGAAAAAAAGGCGAAAATTGAGAGTTCCAGTGAGATATGGCGAGATCTCAAGCGAGATATCCCAATTCTCTGCTCTCGATCTCCATCTCCTCTCACTTTGAAAAAACGAGATATCTTGCGGAATCTCTCACCACGTCCTAGTCTAATTTCTTTTAGTAGGCTATAAATAAGTCTTCAAACCTTGGCAACTTGAAGTGAGTGGTTTCTGCAGAATTTTTTAAATTCCAGCATTCTACTTCAACTTTAGCAGTCCTAATTCAATCCCAAGTAAGTTCCACCACATTCCGCCTTCTTCTCTCCCACGTCTCTAACCCTAGTTTTTGGAACCCCAGCCCCTCCCCCTCCATTGTAGGTCAAACCCAGCCCCTCCCAACCCCTGCGGCAGCCCTATGAACCATTCCCCATCCCTACTACTACTACTACATAATCTAATCCTCCACTATCCCTAGTCTATGACCCCTGCCCTTTCCCTTAGGCTTGTAAGGGAGAAAAGAAGAAGAAAAACAGAGGCAATTTCTGGAAATTCCAGAATTCAAAACCCTAAGTTGCAGCAGCTTGGTAGCACAACTAGAACGCTATTCCCTAGACCTAAACTCTTCCCCTTTTTAATTTAGAACCTAACTCCAGTCCCTTACCTGCAATCCCAACTTCTAGCCCCTCCCGCATCTAAGACCCTAAAATCCTGCAACGTAGTTTCATAATAGAAAACCGTATGATGCAGAATTGAAGACATATTTAAGAAAGAAGAAGCCCATTGGGTTAGGCCTATCAAAGGCCTAAAGCTATCACCCAAAACAGCCCATGACTTTCATGGGCTAAAGACTGTTTTAGTGGTTTAAAGTTAGCCCACATATTTTGATCTCCATGGTCTAGACCTAAGCTCAAGTCTAGTTCCTCAAAAAGTCAATAAAAGGGGTTGTGCTTTGAGAATAAACCAACTTATTGTCAAACGAGCTTTCCTTTGTCAAGAGTTAGGTAGTAGTTGAGTTATTAAAGGTAGGTGGTGTTAGCTAGTGGTTGGATGTTATCATTAATGTCTATGTCTCTCTAGATAGCTATATAAAGAGACTTATGTAAGAGGTGAGGACACAATTCATCAATTGAAATCAAATTGCTTTGTTAGCATTCATTTTCTATAGAGAATCCTTGTGTTTGATCTAGGCAGGTTGGTGTTCGATCCAATTGATCCACCTTGCGGTGTGAAGCCCGGATGTTACATTGTTGTTCTCAATTCCCTCATATTGTTCTTTCAATTTCTTCATCATAGTTCTGCCCCTGTTTTGAAGATCTATTCAGCCCGTATTGTTACTCTATTATCCTTATAATACCACTTTAGATTCAACCCTCTTTCACATCTAAATTCTGTTTCATCTTAAGTCTATCAAATCTAAACTTGATTCACTGTGAAAGGTCCTATTTGGCTACTATTTTGATCAATCAAATACAGTACTACATTACCCTAACCCTAGAATTGTTCAAACCCTAAACCTCCAAATCCTAACCTCAAGTCCAGATCTGAAATCAATAAAACAGCGAGGTTACAAGCTTTAAAAACACAAACCCTAAACCCCTAAGCCTGGCTGAATCTACCCTAACCCTTGCATCTCTAGAGTTTGTCAAAAACCCTCACTAAAGGGTATTCCAGCCCTAGGAGATTGCTGATTCTCAGGGAAGAGTATCTTGGACTGAGCCTAGATCCATGGCATTATTCCAATTTACCTAAGGCTAGATCCTGGTTCACATCAGAAAGCTTGATAAAGTATCAAATATTCTGGACTGTAGAGCCTTCCATCGAATAATGGGTCTATTTATCATAAAGTGATTGAAGTCCTAATAAAATTGGGACCAAACCTGACTAGGACTTCCAACAGCTGCTATGTTGGTCTTTTACTTTGACCTTTACAAGGACTGAAGCACCCAAACCATGGGCTGCTTTTTTGAACTAGAGGCTTACTTTAATAAATACTTGAGAGACTAAATCAAAAGGCTGGGAATAATTACTAAATTACCCCTGCACAACTGAAAATAACAGCATAATTCTAAGTAGGATGAAATCCGTGCCCCATCTTGTTACTCATGTTTTAGGCCCATAGGAAAGGTCCAATACTAAGTAAACCCATGGAACAAAGGGCCCAACTCCTATATACTTATTCCGAGGAAAACAAACCCAAGTAGGTGCTGAAGTTGCATCACCGAGTCTTTTGTAAAACGTATATTTGGACAAGAATTTTCGCGTTGCCTTTTTTGAGTTGTGGCTCTTTCCCATTATTCTTGAAATAAACAGAAACAGCTGGAAGCCTGCAATGTGCTGAATGATAGATTCCCTAGCAGACGATGCCTTTTTTGGGAGGATGAAAGAGCTCTTTTCATTGCTGGCTTTTTGCCTGGACATTCTTTTTTCCACAGATTTTCAAGAATATGATGAATGAAGAAATAAAAGCTTTTGGTTTTTTGGTATAACAACAGCTGTCTAGTGCAGCTGGTGCAGCTGTGGTGGGCTAAGCCCAGTCTCACACAAAGGACTTGAGTTCAGGCCTCTGGGCTGTTACACTCCCCACTTAACTATCAACCCCCCCCCCCTTCTGCGTACAACAAAAGCAAATAAAAAGAAGTACCATCTAGAAGTTCTCTTATCTCAAAGGCTGACCCCCTAAGGAAGTAGCCCATAGGGATGGCTACCAATTCTTGCTGATTCTTCTGGTCCCTGTAGCAAATAGAGCTTTTATCTGTAGAGGATATTTGGGAGCTCATGGATCGTGTTGGGAAAAAATGTTGGATTATGACCCCAAGTCTGGTCCCTGGTTGCAAATAGAACTTTCTTATGTATTGATCTAAAGGGCGTTCGGGAGAGAGGGGTCCAATTAGGGATTTTGTTTGGAAAGAACTGGTGGATTGTGACCCTAAAAGACAAGGCCCCTTCTTGTTGGTGAAGATGTGAAAGTTTGCCCAAATACCTAAAAAGCCCCAAAACATAGACAAGCCAAGTCATAGCTGAAGAATGAGTTGGAAAAAAAAATGAACTGAAACAAAGGTGTTTGTGTAAAAAAAAAAAACTGGTGGATTATGACCCTAAGTGACAAGGGGCCCTTTTTGTTGGTGGATGTCAAAAGTTTGCTCAAATACCTAAAAAAGGCACAAAACATAGACAAGCCAGGTCAAAGCTTAATATAACTGAAAATGAGGCATGCTGGTTCAGTTCTGGTTTGGAAAAGGGGCTCAAATTCACTGTCCAGATGCTGTTTCTTCAACTGAGAACCAATTAAAAAAGAAATGATTGACAGCCTCATCAACAATTACAATCTTTCATGAGTCCCATGACAACCTTCTATTTGATTCTGTAAATGATTGTCTCGTCATCAGGGAAGTGTCAAGTGTGAGTACCTTCCGGTCTGAGCTATTAGGAAGACAAGTTTGGCATTAGGATAACTACATGGGAACTTTTATCTGTGGGCTGTTTTATCCTTCTTTGAATTTACTATACTGGCTTCTGTACTTATTTCTGACAAATTATTTCCTTCAATTCTCCAAGTTTTGGTTAGGTTACTATTTATATTTTAATATGCTATGTCCTTATGTTTCTGTTTGTAAAGCCCCTATATATAATTATATTTGTCCACTTTCAGGTACTTGAAATTTTAGAACTCTATAGAAGGATATATGAAGAATATCTTGCAATCCCTGTTTTCAAAGGGAAGAAGAGTGAATTGGAAAAGTTTGCTGGTGGGCTTTATACTACTAGTGTTGAGGTACTTAATAACCATGTTCTTATTCAAAGTAATCCAGATCTCCTGTGTGATCTACTTGATTCTAAAGCTTGCTTTCATACTTTGATGTATTACTGTTTATTAGTTTTCTTTTCTTTTGTCTAGGCATTTATTCCTAACACTGGTCGTGGCATACAAGGAGCTACCTCTCATTGTTTGGGTCAAAATTTTGCAAAAATGTTCGACATAAACTTTGAAAATGAGAAGGGAGAAAGAGCCATGGTCTGGCAAAATTCTTGGGCATATAGTACTCGAACGGTAATTTTTTCCCCTCCTTCCTGCCTGCATGTTATATACACTTCTCCACTCCCAAAATAACTCAAATGGATTGTAATCTTATAATGGCAGAATATTCTGGATCTCTTGATTCATCAACTTGCTGGTTATTATACATAATTACTGATGTTACATCAAACAGAGCTGATTGGAAGGCAATTATCTGTGTAGCTGACCCCATTTAGTTGGGCGAAGGCTTGTTATTTTGTTATTGTATTGATGTCAAGTCACCTTAGGGTTTTAGATCTCCTTGATTTGCAAGAAAGATGATGCAGTCAAGATTATCCAAATGGATCAATTCGGCATTGGAATACTTTATTTTAGCCCATGAGTGGGTTCTATCTGGTTCTTATTTTTGGTTAATTGTTGTTATAGGCCATGTGTGGGTAATGTTATTACACAGGATTAGTAGTTAAATACTTAAATTCAGTGTCTGAGGTAGTGTTTAAGTTAGATACAATATCTGATAGCTAAATAGAATTCTGTTTTGATGTATTTGTATTTCGTTGAGTCTTTAGTCGTGATTAGGAGTCCTTTTATGAGTCAAGTTAGATATATTGCTTTAATTCCCCTGTTTTGTTATCTAATTTAAGAGTAAATTTCTATATGTACGAGTCTTTATTTTTCTTTGTTTATGCTTGTTATCCGCATCCATCATGGAATATATTTTTAAAATGATTAGTCAAACCCTGCATGGCATAGGGCAGCTTGGGGGTCATCATTTCGGGAACCTTTGGTGGTCTTTTTTCCAAACAGTATTGCTGCTTTAGTTCATTATCTATCTGTGAGTGGGGCTTTTTCTTCCCTGCGATCTGGTTTCTCTTCTTTGTGTTCCAGTAGTGGTGGCAGTCTTGACATTGGAAATTATATTGTGCGGTTTCATTGGGAGTGGATAAAACTTCGGAGTGTAAACCCATATCTATGGATTCTTTGCCTAATGTGTTTTCCCTTTGTGAGCCTGGAAGCTATGTTCAGGTGGTCGGCTTCTGCTTTCTGGTTTGATGTGCAGTTGCCTTTTGCAACCTAATTTTTGACTGATTAAGTATTTATTGGTTGGTATCATGAGGGTTTTGAATAAGATCACTTTCCTGAAGTTTCACTTTGGTTGGAATTCTGTTGAGGATATCTGCTCTCTCCTGCTGTTGGCCCTTGCTGATTGGAATTTGAAGGTGGTCCCCACCAAAAAAATTGAGAATTGTTTTCCCAAAATTATAACTTTTCTCTCTCTCTCTCTGCTCTATTTTCCTTCTTATCACTTAAAGTTTATTTTGTGAGTTTATCTCTTCTACTATATTTATTAATCCTTATCTTGTACTTTGCTAATCTACTGACCTAGTTGCCCTTACAAAGATCTGATTGTTACAGCTGTCACTCCCTTGGAAGCTTTGGAGTCATAGAACTGCCATTCCCCCCCCCCCTAAGGTTGGCTATTGTGACCTAGGTTCCACACCTTTGCATCATATGGTCTTATGTTAGCACTCCAATGAAACACAATCTTCTAGATATTATTGGTTGGTCTCCCAATGATTACCTAGAAGGTAATCTGTTCCCGTGTTTATGTCTTGATACATGGATCAGATTATGCTCTTCTGTCATGGAATCCAGATTTGTCACTATCTACATAAGAAATCCATTTCTTGCTCCGGTAGCACAACTGCTACTTTTCAAGAAATCGTGGTTTTCCAAAAATTTGCTGGTTCAGCTGCATGCTTTGCACGGTGTAATTATAATTGATTGGGCAGTCTATCAACTAGGGATAGAGCCTGCCAACTGGGCTAGTTGGTATGTTATGTGATAAATTTGAGTAGCTTTTGAAATTACATTTTTTTTGTTGGTATGCATCGAATTAAAATTGGCTTTATGGGCAACTCAGTGCATGCGCTGCATGTTTGATGGGAAATTCCAAATATTAACAGATATTTATCCTATGTTAATATTTTCTTGTTTATTTGTAATATACAGATAGGAGTGATGGTGATGGTTCATGGGGATGACAAAGGCTTGGTACTACCTCCTATGGTCGCACCTGTACAAATTATTGTGATTCCAGTGCCCTACAAAGATGCTGATACAAAAGCCATATTTGATGCCTGCTCAACAACAGTCAAAATGTTGACTGAATCTGGTTTTCGTGTTGAAGAAGACTCTAGAGATAACTATTCACCTGGTTGGAAGTATTCACATTGGGAAATGAAAGGTGTTCCTCTGAGAATTGAAATCGGTCCAAAAGATGTTGCTAATAGTCAGGTACTGCTAGTCTATCTCATAACACTTTACTTGCTAATATATCAACGCATAGCAGTTTTTGCTGTAACCGCGCTTGGAACATATATAATAGGTGGATGCTTAGGTATTTTTGTATGCCACTGCAACATCGTATTTTTGTGAAGATAAGGCATTATATTTTTATCATGTCTAGGGTTCCCCCCATAAAGAAAGTTGAGACATGTTATAATTTTTTTTTAAAAAGTGACGTGGATTTTGTCATAGTCATGCTTTTTAGTATAATAATATATATCATGCATTAGTGAATGAAAAGTGTCAAATTTTTTGCAGGTTCGTGTTGTCCGCCGTGACAATTCAGCAAAAATTGACATACCTATGTCCACTTTGGCTGAGCAAGTGAAAGATGTTTTGGCTAGTCTTCAGCAAAGCTTGTTTGATGCTGCAAAACAAAAGCAGGATGAGTGCATTAAGGTGGTGCACACATGGGATGAGTTCATTGAAGCACTAAATCAAAAGAAGATGATATTAGCTCCTTGGTGTGATGAGGAGGTACTTTTTCCATTAGTATCTTATTATTACTCCACAAAGGGGTGTATACATTCTTTTGTTTTATGTTTTGCTTTATCCTAGGCATTTGCATGTCGATTATCAGGTTTCCATCAGTTAATGGTACTTGCAACTAAAATTTTTAATTGTGTGTTCTTATGCCATTGAGACTTGAGAGTGAACATAGTTCTAGATTGATGTTACCCGAGTAGAAGCCAAAACCGGGATCTGCTATTGGCTGTGGAAAAATAGGTGAAATAGTTCAACTTGGTTGAGATTTGATGAGGTCTTGGGTTTAGGTATGAGCCTAGTGCAGGTTACACTGAGAAAACTCAAAAACCAGGGGCTGTAACAAGTTTTGCAGCAAGATCTTATGGAGATTGATGTGGTAGGGTTAGGGTTTTGATGATGGAACTATCTGGATTTCAAGGGAAAGTGGATCGAATTTCTGTAAGGAAAGGGACGAACTCAAACAAAATATGATGCTGTTTTTATGGCTTGTTTAGTCTGGCAGTGAGGGGTGTGTGAAAAAAAGGGTTAAAAGATGGAGGATATTTGAGGGGTTGGATGTGTAAAGAACTAGAAAGAAAGGCTGGTGTTTAAGTGAAAACTTGTTTGATATATGCATGAGATTAGGAGGATTGATTCATGAAATAAATTTTATGTTCATCTTTTTTTTTTTTTTTTGGATGATTAAATAATTCATTACCAAAGAGAAAATATACAATAGCACAAACAACAAGCAACCGACAAGCGAGATATAGCAAGAAAAAGCCTCAACTAACAAGCAGCCTAAGAGGCATTGAGCCAAGCAAGAATTTAAGGGCACTAATAATAGCAAACTTGTTACATAGCACAAGAGATCCAAAGCCATACTTTGCACATGGACCAACTAGCAACAATGAGCCAAGCAAGAATTTAGGGCAAACTTGATACATAGCACAAGAGATCCATAGCCATACTTTGCACAGGGACCAGCGCTGCAGCATCACAATTGCAAGGGTAAGTAGCACAAGAAATAGATAAAGAACTAAGAACAGATTAGACTCCAAATAATTTGAGAGTTCAAGATCGATAGCTTTCATGGTTTTCCCCCAAAGCCGGAGAAGCCGTCAATGGCTAAACTCTTGAGTATTTAAAGCCAATCCCAGAAACAAGTAGGAAGAGAAGGAGAAACAAAGGGAGAAAGGGCTGGGAACAAATCAGGGTTGAAAAAAATTCGGAGATATCAACAATGAAGGCCCTCATGGCTTCCCTCAAAGCTAGCGAGACAATCAAAGGCAAGAATCCTCAACGAACAAATTGAAACCATGAAATAGGAAGGAACGGGCAAGAGAAGGAGAAAGAAACAAGAGAAGATTCGGAGCAAGAAGCTATAATGGCCCTCACGGCTTCCCCCGACTCCGAGAAGCCATTAAAGACAAGAACCCCCGACGAAGAAACAGAAAGAGAAGGAGAGAAGATGAAGGAGATGAGACCAAAATAGGGAATGAAACAGAACTTGAGAGATCCGCAACAGTGGCTCTCAACGCTTTCCCCCTAAGCTAGAGAGACCACAAGAGGCAGAAATCAACAACATCCCTAGACAAAACCGGAGAATGGATCTCGGAAACGGAGGGGGAAGAAGAGGAGAATCAAAGGGGAGAACAAGCTACTGCCAGCGGCTCTCCGCCTCCAGAAAGGCCAAACAAGGAGAAAGCGAGAGAAGAAAGAGAGGAAGAGAGAAGGAAAGGAGACGGAGAGATGCACGGAGGAGGACCTCCGGCATCTCTCCGCCTCCAGAAACGCCCGATCGGGAGCAGGCCAAGCAGCAGCAGCTGCAGCAACGATCCAAAGGAGCTACAAGACGAGAAGAAGACCAAAGGAGATCTGAAGAGGAGGACCGGATCTGAACAGCCACTTCGACGCAGTCGCAGTTGCAATCGCTTTCGCTTACAGATCACCTGAATCGACAAATGGAGGAGCAGCAGATCTGAAGTGGAGGAGGACCAGATCTAATGCAAACGCTCCGACACAGCCGCACTGACACAGAACCTCCGGCACTCGCTGAACCAGATGAAGATCTGTTGCAGTCACTCGCAGAATGTCAAAGCAAGAATGTTCATCTTTATTGAGGATAGCAAGAATGTCAAAGCAGAGCTGGTCGATGCCCAGGTACATGACCTTAAAAATATTTCGTTTAAGGACAATAGGAATTGATGATTGGACATAGTCATTGGCTGTCCTAATCGCAATTATAAAATACTTGTTCTAAAGAAAGATTTTTAGATTATAGCACAGCGATGCTTCAGGGCATATGTTGCAATGGAAAGGCTGAAATGTCAAATGATAAAAAGGTTCTTCACTTGCAGATTTTAGAAGCTTTTAAGCTATAATCATAAATATTATAGGATTTTTAAATGAAAATCATTGGAGAATCTGGTGGTAACATATTCCAAGGATATGCAAATTACGATCCTTTAAAAGCTTTAAATATGTATTTATTTACTTCGAGAATTCTTAAAATGGTTGTATAAGTATTGCCATCTACTGGAAGGAAACAGTGGAGGAAAAGATTTTATTGGTCGATGAAAAATGTTACAACAGCCTAAGACCAGAGAGTCCAGGAAAGAAGAAAGTGCAGAACTGTATCCATTAAACAGGATATAAACCGAAACTTGTAATTTGGTGAGGGTATAATTTCCAAAAGAGGCTGGGACCTTTGGACACCCTTATAGCGAGTCTATCTGCAACAGCATTAACTGGACTAGGGCCCTAGTTGACTGAGCAGCTCATCTGGCTGGCCATTACTTGATAGTATTTATAAACCCCCTGGTACTTCTTACTCTAATCCCAGCTGTGTTAACTGTGGCTGAGCCTCCGTAATGGTAGAAACTGAATCCTCGGAGTCTTTCCTTCTCAAAGAGACTCTAATGGGTGCCCTTTGAACTTACTTTTTCATGTCTGTATTTTGAAATTCAAGATTTTGTTTGCTGGGGGGAAGAATTTGATTTATTAAGGTAATTTGAAATGAGGCAGCTGGTTGCTGTTGCCAAACTAATAGCTTACACTGTTTATAGCTGTGTTCATACCTGATGAGTCTAATTTTCTAGGATGTGGAGAAAGATGTGAAAGCAAGGACAAAAGGTGACATGGGAGCAGCAAAGACCCTCTGTACCCCATTTGACCAGCCGGAACTCCCCCCAGGTAGAATTCTTTCTGATACTTTGGTTTTTGGCCCACCCCCACCCCCACCCCACATTTTTCTTCTTCTGCTAAACTATTCTTGGTGTTCTTTGCTTCACCGTTTTCTCTATTTAGTCTCTTCCTGGTTAAGACTAGAATGAAAGACCTTCTAAGAAGGCGTTGCATAATTAAGTCAGTAAATCCTAAAAGTTTAAGAATGGTTTGAGAAGGGAATGAATTGCGGTTGACTGGTTTCATATTCATATTCTGGATTGCATCTATATCTGAAGGCAATAGTTACATGTTGATTGATTTTTATTTTTTATTTTTTTGGGGTGAGTGGGTAAAGAGGAGCTTTTGAATTATATCAATAGAATAGTTATAAAAATTACATTGTCTAGTAAAGCATGACCATTGCTGTCCTTGCGTAAAATTTCAGTGAGACGAGGGAATATGGGGAAGCATATAATGATGCGACCATCCATGTTGTTGCCTATGGGGTCGGACATATGTTGGGTGTGAACAAATTAATCAGAATCTACATCTACTAGTTGATAATTAAAACTGTACCTTGATGGCTAGTTTCAAATTTAAGACTTATTGAACAATGTGTAATGTTATCAGTACTGTGAAAGTTAATTGCAGAATTTATCTATATGCCAAATTCCTGGATTTGCAATAGGATATCAAGATTGCTAATGATCCTTAACTCTTTATTACAATTGTATCTTGTTAGACAAACTGAACAATACCAGGTTTATTTGAGTTTGTTTGCATTTGCTCACTTGGAGTTTCTCCTCAAATTTTCAGGGACACTTTGCTTTGCCTCTGGAAAGCCTGCAAAGAAATGGACCTACTGGGGCAGGAGCTATTAAATCTTGGGCTATTGGCTAGTCAAATACAATTAGTTTATGTTAGTTTTCTTTCTACATTTAATGTGTGGGGTTGCATATGGTTTCTCACTAATCACCACTCCACACGGTGATTTTGGTTCTGTTTGTTTTTACTGTTAATTTATTAGATGATGTTACACTACTGAGCAACTTATAAAAAGACTTCCTAGTGCTAACATCAGAAAGCGGAATCCAATGGAAATCCTTTGGTAAATTTTGTTTAGCTTCGTTATCTCTCAACGTGTTGTACGCAAGCAAATTGCTTTCTCACTATGAATCTCGTGGTGATTTTTCTGCCGCAGAAGTAGACTATAGGCACTTAAGCATTATGGGTCAGGTCTATCATCCATATCAGCCGCTAGTCGTGCAAATTTCGGCAGAATGTAATATGTCTTTCTGATTATGAGCAGGGCAATCATTTCCTTCAAAATATTTTCTTCTGAATTTCTGGAAGGGAAATGTGAAACATGATGGAGCTGAGTTGGAAAACAAAAGAACGAAGTTAGGTTCTGAAACGTAACAATGGCTAATTTAGTACCTAATATGTCTTTTAGGCTCGGCCAATTAACTTGAAAAGATTAGAATAGTGGGTGGTGTTGGTGGTGCTTTTTGACCATTAAACACCATAAGGAAGCTCAATATTAAATGATTTAAGTGGGTTTTTGTGTACCATCGGGAATGGTGGTCTAGTGTCTTAAGCTCACTCTCAAATAGGTTGGTAAATTGTGACTCAAGTTCGAATTCTCTTTGGTGGGGCTCTGCTGACAGGGCCAGTGCTTGCGCTAGTAGTACACATGACTAATGCTTGTACAGATTGTGTTAGATCGCTACTACTGCATCCCCTCTTTTATGTACCAAAATAAAAGTTTCTCCGTGTTTTACGCGTTGCCAATGAAATATGAATCACATGTGAAGTGGCCTTTCGTTTCTTCTTCAGGGGACAAGCACTTTGCTTCACACTTGTTCATTTCTTTTAAACTCTTGATTCTTAATATGCGAATGTGTTTGTTATTACGCACTGTTTTCCAAGAAATTATCACAAAAAAGTCATGGTCAGTGAGGTCGGTCCAATCGACTAAAGGCGTTTCTTCCCATGTAGTAAAGGTAATTGAACTCAGTAGAAAGATGACTGGGATTTGGGGCCTGTTGGGTCTCATGATCTGATTTAATCTGTGAAGGGCATGTCATGCTACTAGCCGGTGATCTTTGTAAATATAAAGAACTCCAGGAGTCTTTCGCTCCTTTGAAAAATATAATGAAAGATCTGTGGAAGTGAACAGTAAAAAATACACTCTCACAGAGACAAGTTAAATATGGGTAAAACAATAGCTCGGCAGTGTAGAACAAAGCAAAAATGGCTCAATTTACTATCAGGGATGGTATTTAGGACTGTATACCCACATTGGGCAAAAGAGTCTCTAATCTGCCTCTTTAACATCAGCACAAGAAGACCTGAGCAGGTGTTTCTCATGATAGAATTAATTGTTGTGGGTTGAGAAAAGTGCTTCAAATATAGAAACCCAAAAGAAAAAGAATTACAAGAGTAGAGTTACTTGTATTCAATCCATCCAAAGAACCCAAAAAAGTAATATCTGGCATTTTTTTCTTCGTTTTTTTAAGGTGAAAATATCTGGCAAAGTGGCTGCGAAAAGGGTTGGTAGATTCATAGGAGGGAGACACAATTCTCTCCATATCATCTCGAAGGTAGACTTGATCTTCTACAGCCTACTGAAAGACTTCAGCAAAATGAAGCAAACCCTCCAAATTTCCAAGGAAATTTCAAGAATCAACTAATTAGGTTCTGATTTTGGAACTGGAAAGTACTTAATTAATAATTTCTTTTTTGACTTACTAGGGATTTTATGAATCATTTAGCCAACTAGCTTTTCTAAATAACATTTAATCTTAGTCAGGATTGCCGAACAAAATGACTGCCAATGTTGCACCATATGAAATGCTACTAATGCTTTAGACTTACATAACAAAATGTGAGAAACTTTGAATCATATTCTGGCTGCTTTACAATTAGAATTAAACTAGAGGTTGTCTGGGTTGTTGTCGAATAAGATTCAGGTTCAGGAAGAAGAAGAAAGTGCATTCTTGGCTAGCCCATGGGAGTTTAGTTTACCAACTTTGGATTTGCTGCTTCTTTTAATCATATCTGAAAAATCAGTGTTTATTTCTCAAACTGCATGTTTTGAGGTTCCCTTCTGCTTATACACAGTAGGGATATGTAGCTAGGCTTTACAGTTACCTAGATTTTCTGACCTTCACGAGTCATTTGGACTGTTTTTTCTCAGCAAATAACAGACTCCAACTTAATTAAATGCTCAATCCTTTTGAAGCCTTAAAGAGTCCCTGCAGAAAGTTCCTTCCAACAACAATTTAAAACCCAAGATACAAAAGGAAAGTTTCATAAGGTGGTTCAGATTAAGGTTAACAGTTACACAGTTGCCATTGATTTGTAGCTTCAGTTTTAACCTAGAAGGTGGCTAGAAACTGAGCTACAACAACTTAGTACTCTTCTCTTACCCTGCAGTGGATTTTTTTCAATGTGAATGCTCAAGTTTCAATGGTTCTTGTATCAAATTTCATCACACCTATTCTCAAAGTGTGAAAAAATCTACAGCCTAATTATTATTTTAATTCTTTTTTCAATCTTGGTAGGCAATCCAACAAGAAGAGAGAAAGGACAATTGAATTGTAAGTTTCAGGTCTCTTTCTTGCTTATTGTAATCCGTATTTTCTGTCTTGATAGGCAATCCAACTAGTAAGAAAAAAAGGACAAGAAATTTTTTATTAGGAAATTAAAGCTGATGTAAATACAACTACTCTCTCTCTCTCTCTCTCAATATTTACTTTTCATTCAGTTTTTGTGGCATATTGCTTAGTTATCCTATTCTAATATTTGAACAAAGGAGAGAAAAAGAATGTCCTAAGAACACATAAACGACAGTAATACATGAGTTCCACCATATGAAAAGCTCAAAAAGAGGACTAACATCTCATCTAATGGCCAAAAAAATGAATTAAATTGATGAAGTCAGATTCACAATAGATGTTTTTTATTATCTGACCTGATCTGACGGATCTCCAAAAAATTGAATGGATTAGAAAACAAAAAACTAACAACAATTAAAGAAGAAACAAGAAATTGATCCACTTATGAACAACAAGTGTGAATTATCCTGAAAACTGATAACTAGCTAGAATAGATTAATCCTCTTAAGAACCTGATTAATATCCTGGGAATCCTTTCATGACCTCAAGAAATGATGGCGAAATAGAGCTCCCCACGTTGGATGGTGTGAATACGGAATCCGAATATCTGTAGAATCGTCGAGGAGAGCAAAAGTAATCTGTCGAATTCGGTGTGAAGAGCGGTATATCGGAGAAGAAGGGGTTCGGTGGAGGTTCAAAGACCGACGGAGAAATGGAAGATGAGGTCACCTGCTGAAGCTCTCCTCCTCCTCCTCCTCCTCCTCCTCCACCTCCACCGCCACAATTCTCATCTGTCACAACAGAAGATGACTCATTATCTTCATGGGCAACAGCAACACTAGCAGAAGATGGCTTGGTGTTATTATTAGTATTATTGTTATCTGATGAAGAAGAATCTCCATTCTCTTCCTGTGAGGGAGCTTGCACCACGCTGCTGCCGCGGTCTTCATCAGAGCGAAAACCGGTGAGTTTCTGCACCAAAGCCATGAAATCGCGAGGATCTGCATGGATGACCTTGGGAGAGTGGGTGTAAATGATTACTGGGTGATGGCGCTGTTGTTGTTGGTTGTGTTGTTGTTGTTGCTGCTGCTGCTGCTTCATAGCTGCAGTGGCAACACCATTGAAGGAGGAAGGTTGGGCTGAAGAGATTGTTGAAGAAGATGACTTGTGGATGAGATGAGAATCTTTGCTGATCTTCAAAGGAGATGGGCGTGGACCTGCAATCTCCTTCCTTGTGTGGTGATCATGATGGAATTGTCCTGGGCTCATGGTACTCAAATGGGTTTGATCAAGAAGATACAAAATGAAACAGGTGGAGAAGAAAAGAAGAGAGGATTTGGATAGGTGAAAGGATGGTGGAGAAGTGAAAGAGAAAAGAACATAAATAGCAAAGGTGAGATGGGTTAGCTAATTAGTGGTCACAAATAATCAAAAAAAGAGATGGGTTTGTTACAGTTTTTATGCTAATTTGATGCAAGAGAAAGAGGGTCTGAAGAAGAGTTTATGGAGAGGAGAGAGATGAGATGAGATGAGATGAGAGAGCTACAGGAAGGGAGTCACTGATGCAATTTTATAGGGAAGAGCCAGCGTTTCTGACCGTTGACAATAGAGATTGGAGGCTGAGGTGTTCAAATTCTAGGGCTCACCACAAAACCTGTTGAAGGACGGTGCCCCATCCAACCCCATCTGGTGTATTAGGCGCGTTTGTCTCTGACGGCGGGGTTGGCGGGAACATTTCTATTATTATTAATAAATATTATTTATTTATTTATTTATTGACGTGTAAGAAAAAACCCATTTGTCATTAAAAAGATTTGAACTCTTAATCTCTTCCTCATTCAACAAGTATTAGATCTTTACCAATTAAGTCAATCGTTTTGATTTTGTTCTTGTTTTTTATGTGTTTCTATTTTTTTTTCTTTCTTCTCTTTCGTATTTTATAAGATAAAGTGAGTTGTTAATGATATTATTTTATTTTTATTGGACTTTATTAGGGTTCTTGTAATCGATCTTATATATTCAGAACAAGGCTGAACGATAATTGTAAGTTCATGTAATCATCATAGCATTCACAGGGATATCAACATGGATTAAATTTTTATAAATAAAGCCAAATAAGTTTCACTACTGTTCTTTTTGAAACATTTTCCTCAAAATTATATGATATTTTTTAATTAACTTGTATACTGTTTTAACATTAATTTTTTATTATTTTTTGGTAGAAAAGAAAAAATCTCTTGCTTGTCAAACTAGAAAAACAGAAACTATCATTAGGTAATATTTTATGTTGTGTGGAAAGAAAATGATTCTCTTCTAAGGTTTATCTTTTTTTCAATATTCAATTTCAGATACCAAATGAAGAACAAAGTGATTGGTCTAACATGACCTAAATATTATATATATATATATATATATATATATATATATATATATATATATATATATATATATATATATATATATATATATAAAATCCATATGATCTTTTTGTATGTATCTGTAAGATTATTCTACGAAGAAATGTGACGTCTATTCTAATAAAAAAAAGAGAAAACCATTGATATTTGTATAAAAAAAATTATCACCTCAAGTCAAATGTACTTTTTTTTTTTTTTTTTTTTTTTGCCACCTCCAGTTTCCAAGGCTTTGCCCTGACTAATCTGGTGTTCAACCCGGGTCGCACACCTGGCTGTAGTGGGTGAGTCTCCCAACGGGGTCAAGTCAAATGCACTTTCTAATGCGTTTAAAATGTATGTTTTTTTTTTTTAGATAATGATTGACTTATTTTTGGGTAACATTATTTAATTAAAAGAATCAAAGCATAAGAAAAAACTTAAGCGTGTGTAGAAGGAAATACTTTTCTTAAGCATGTAGAAGGAAATACTTAGTCCACATTATTTATTGAAGAGAGAGTACAACAAATTTTACTTTGCACAAGCAAATTAAAGAATGTTAACTACTGTATGTATGTAGGCTCTGACCCTTGTAATCACAACACGACATTGTTTTAGATGTGATTTTTTAAATGGCCATTGAATGGTCTTTTGCACTCAAAGACATTAGTTTATATAAATGCAGAACCAGACTTAGCATTCTTTTGTACTATATAATAATGAATCTACATGGGTAGACTTCTTTGAAAGAAAATTTTATGTTTCTTTTGTTTTGTTTTGTATTTTTTTTGGCAAAACCGAGGTTTGCCCAGATCATCTTACGTAAACCCTTATTAACTACATTCTAGGGGTTAGCTCTTTACATATAATTTAAATATAAGGCGGGGACAAAAGTAGGTCTTTACATCTTGAAGTCAATGAGTGAAGTACTGCAGGAAAAGAATGTATATGCTACAATAAAAATAATTATATAGAGAAAGCATCCAAAGGACTCCA
The DNA here is from genome assembly GCF_041222555.1 of Hakea prostrata. Taxonomy (NCBI): domain Eukaryota; kingdom Viridiplantae; phylum Streptophyta; class Magnoliopsida; order Proteales; family Proteaceae; genus Hakea; species Hakea prostrata. The sequence continues at coordinate 21,390,853 of NC_142605.1, read as the reverse complement.
TGACGTTAAGTGTTTATCTTGTAGACTGTCATGTATTAGATTGCTTCCAGTCTCGGACAAGTTTTAATATAGTCGATTTTTATTGCAAATTAGCTTATGATCATTCTTAGGGTCGCTACCACACTATCATAAATATCTTTGATTATGTAAACATAATTGCTTGAAAACATGCAAACCCCTAAAAACAAAACAAAACAAACAAACAAACAAAAAAAAAAAAAAAAAAAAGAAAACATACATATTTTGACCTATGTAGAGACAAAATGACCATGCATGGAAGTTTTAAGTATGAACTTGGATATCTTAGGTATGAATTTTCATTTCTCTACGCCTTCCCCCACCTCATATAACCCTTGTGAATGACTTGATGATGACTAAAAAAAATGTAAGAGCTTGTGTAAAATGAATGGACGGAAAGATATGATAAGGCCAAGTTAGAATATTTAAGGTCAAAATTAGGATAAGAGCCAAGTTTTCTTTTTTTCTTTTTTCTCTTTTCTCTCCTAATGAAAAGCCAAGCTAAGATATTTAGCATCAGGGTTAGGGTTTTATAAAATTCAGTTATGTTGTAACTTTATATAAAGATTTTACACAATTCACTAGTTACTCATAAGTTACATGCATCCATAACTAAGATAAAATGTTAGTTTTCAGACAGCATAGCACTAACTATGTTCTTACCTCTCAAAATTAGATAATATCTATTTATAAAAAAGTAGACAAAATCTTAATTCAGAAAATAACCAAAAAGCACTTCTTTAAAAATTTTCTGATCAGCTAACTCAGACACCCCCCCCCTCCAAAAAAAAAAAAGGATTTAAGTCCTTATTAGGCTATTTCCGTTTATATTCAGGCTTTTAATTTGAACTAGATTTTGTATCTATTTCAATACTACAAAGTTTAGTTTAAATGTTGTAAAACCTCATCCATATCGACTTTCATATCGACTTTAACAACTTAATTCCATTGGTTGGAGCTAGGGTTTTTAATATACCAATGAGCAATCATGGAGTAACACAACTTGGAAGATACAAGGTTGAAGGTTCAAGCCTTACAAAAGTCCTTATCACACCTTCCTAAGGGTAAGGTTCGTATAACTAAGATGGTTGTGATGAAGATAATTTTTATCATAAAATGTCTCAGGGTTTATTTTTAGGCTTAAATGCATCTAGATGATTATTTTTGGACATTAACCATTGCCAAATCAATTGTAGATACAACAACAAAAAAACAACTTTATTCGAACTAAATAGAATCCATTACATGAATCGTCGCTTTCAATCAGCTATATTTGAAGTTATACTAGATAAAAGACATAAACCATGTATATCCTCTCTCAAAACTTCTCTAGGTTATCTTAGGTTTGCCCTTGTCCTTCCCCATGCAAGCATTGGGTCCTGTTTAGAATTTTGAACATATGTCAAAATGACAGGTTTTGTTTGGTTGCTTTGCTCGTATTTAATGTATAGGGGTATTTGATTCTTTTTATTTGAATAAGGGTTTTTTGTTTATCATCAATTCATCATTTTACCCGTCATAAAGAGTGGAGCCCATAAACCCAAGGGATTGGGGGAGGGGTGTGGAGGGTGGAAGAGGTGAGGCAGGATAGAAGTTTGAACTCCGAATCTCCTTAGTTTTACAGTCTCTATATATGTATAAAACTTTCACCACTATACTAGAAATACATCCACAAAGATGGGTTTTCACCTATATCTATCTTTATAGTCTCTTAAATGGTAAAAACTAGAGAGTAGAAAACAATATGGGTCATATCTTCTCTTCTTCTTTTTTATGAAACAATCTTTTGATCTTAAACTTAACCTTCGAAAGAAGATGTATATCTTGTGTGATACATGTAGGTTATGTATGCTTGATCTAAATTCTCAAATAGGAAATTGCAAACCATTAGTCGATATACGAATAAGAACATAGGTACATGATATTGAATGTAATCTAAGTCAAGGCGCAAAGCTAGCTCGAGCTACAAGAACTTTTGCAAAAATAATGAAGGAACCACAGCTACACAATTTTGCTAAGAAAAGAAGAAACATGACTACTCTTAATTTTTGAGTGATTATTTTATCTTATGTCATCCTTATGCACTGCATATGTCAACTCGTATAAAAAGTCAAGCCATTGGTCAAAGATCAATTTCTTTCCCACTTAAAAAAAAGATAAAATAAATATTACTGAGATTTAACAAAAATGACTGGTCTAACAAGACCAGTCACTTTTTTTAGATTATTCATACTAAATTACATATGATCTTTTTGTATGTATTTGTAGATTATTCTATGGAGGAATGCCACCACTACACAAAAAAAAAAAAAAAACACTTAACCATAAAAATTATAAACTCATCTTCCTCCTTTTTTTTTTTTTTTTTTTTTTTTTTACAAAAAACCCCTACCTGTAAATGAAAAATAATATTTTTTATTTTTTTTTTTTTTTTTAAAAATAATTTACTTTTTTTTTTTTTTTTTTCAAAACCAAATTTTTTTTTTTTAAAGGGCCCCCCCCCCCCTTAAACCCCCAAGGGATCCCTATCTGGATTACCCGGGGAGTGAATTACAATCTCGCCGATCAAGTTTAGGAACGATCATAGTCACTTAGCACAATAATATAATCAAAAGCAAGAACAATTCCTTGTATCCAAATAATTTAATAATAAAAGTCGAGAAAGTACCTCAGAAGGATTCACAAATAACATCAGAGTGCGGAAAGGATTTCATTAGTATAAACAATCAAGTGTGAAAAGGAGGGAGGAAACCCATCCTATAATAATAGCGGAAGATGAGACGACTAAAAGTAAAGGTTACAACCGATTCACCAAATAACAAGTGAAACAACTAAGCTATAGTCCCGACAATTCAAATAAAAGGTTAAAAAGGGAATGAGGCGACATCCCATCCCTAACACACAAATATAAAACTGAACTGCTACAAACAAGTCCCGATCTCGGTCTACTCGTCTTTATCAACTGGTTCATCGCCACCAGTATGATACAAGTCTTCAACTCGGCCTCCAGAGGGTTGATTGCCACATCCAACGGTGGTAGTACTGCGAGAAAAGTCTAACAAAATATGTTGCAAAAAGGAGTGAGTTCGAAAGAACTCAACAAGGTAGTCATTCCATAAAATATAAACCATATGATACAAGCCATAACATGATGCAATATGATATGGAACACATGATGCAAGTATGGTTCTAACTCTATGAATGCTGGTCTCTAAAGTAGACATGCTTTAAGTCATAGCACCATACTTCTCCGGGTCGTCTGTCACTCTCCCGTTCCATATCTTGGGAATGCCCTAGGGAATATCGGTAAAGTCCTCAAAAAAACCATGGTTGGGGATTTAGTCACCACTCTCTCACATCACCATTTGGTATAAGTATTGGCGCATGTCACAAGTAAAGCCTAGCCCAATGCAAGTCATCTACTCGATCATATCAACTCGGATCCAGATACATCCATTCCTCGCCCCCGCGATCCTTTCCGGTATCCTTCTCACTAGAGTCGGCGTAATCCCGGATTACGGACTCATCAACCCTATTGGTCATCCACAAATAGTAAACGGGAAGCTCTCACGTCCTCTCACGGGTTGGTTACTGGTCTTGAGCGCCCGTGAGCCCAAGTCTATCCATTTGCAACCCTACCAATAAATGGCTCCCACAATGAGATTTATGACCTCTCACGGGTTGGTTACCGGTCTTGAGTGCCCACAGATCCCCACTGCTACCACTGGTCGTTCGGTCTCAATGCCCTTCCGATTCGGGTCTGATACGACAGGGACATCCTAGCCAAACCACTAGATAGTCCTATGTATGTCATCCAATAACCCGGGAAAGAGTCGATAGGCACCTTCGGAGAACATCCCATACTATTCCCTCAGGTGCCCAAGGACAGAAGCGTCAATAGGACACTCCCCAATCCCAAGTTATACATAGGCAATCACATATTCAAGTTCATCACTTTTCATGCATCCAATACATCTTCATAATACAAGTTAAATCATGATATTGAAATGAATCATCATAGACATAAGTAAACAAGAATAGTAATGTAACATGACAAGAGTATAAAGATTTCAATACTACTGTTCTAACACATATATCACAGTCTTATAACGATTAAAAGAAATCAAGAGATTCTATTTATAAATAAGAACATAAATCATAAGTTGATGATCTATATGTTTATGGAGATAACCATCCTTACCTTAGGTTGAGTTGATGATGAATTGAGAATACCAAGAATTAGTCCAAAAGAATTGTTAAGACCCTAAACAAACATGAATAATAAGTTAGAGAAGAAGTCGGAAAGATCGGATGTCAAACGGATCAAAACGGAGCAAGGTTGCTGTCAGCAACAAGTTTGGTCGATGGTCTTGGTCGATGGTATCGACCAAAAGGATTGACCAAAATTGTCTTCGGGACAACATAGTGGATTTTGGGGATTTTGGTCCAAAATGGGTCTTCCGGGGTTCGGATCGATCTGAAACTTGGAGGGATGATTAATAACAATGTAAGAACACTACCTAGCAAGTATTATCACAATCCAATGGTCCAAATGAAAACTCCCAAATTGAGGTCCTATGTTCTAAAGACAAGAATCCTAGCATTCATGAGAAATTGATGTAATTGAAAGGGAAGCTAGAGAATTAGTTGGGGAATAGGTTAGGAACATGATTACAATCATTCGCAAGCCAGAGATTAGACTAATCATACTCCACATCTCAGTTTAGTATAAGAAATCAAGTTGTTAAGCAAGGAATCATGGTAATGTATATGTAAGGATCAAGATGCAAGTGAAGCATAGCAAGAATGAAGGAAAAGCAAGTATAAATGGGAAGAGACGTTCATGGCAAGGTGTTTGTAAGGTTGCAGCACCTTGGCCATGGTCTCATCAGCAAAAGAAGAAGGGAAGTGAGTAGAATAGAGAGCAAGAGAGAGAATCATACCTTAGAAGATGGTAGTTGGAGAAGAGAGACAAGGATTCTTGTAGAAGGTCATCACCCAAGCTAAGGAGGAGCCTAAGAGGAGCCTTCCCACGTTCTCAAGTGTTGAAATGAGTAAAATATCGTTCTAGGTTCGAGGTTTCACTTAAATACATGAAGGAATATCCAAAAAGCATCTTTTTCTCGATTCTGGGTAACTTTGGTCGATGGTCCTTGGTTGATGGTATCGACCAAAACCATCGACCAAAATAGGTAACAGGTTTCAGCAGAAAATCCAGAAATAGTTCAGCAACTTCGAACAGGGATTCGGAGGGCTATACAAGGTCAAATTGAGTGAGGTTTTCTCCTACAAGTCAATCAAGAAGTCTAGTTTCCAGAAATACCTTTGGATCAAGAATGGGAGGTCATTAGGTCCACCAACTAAGCTCACCTTCTTTGATGCGCAAGCAGGATTTGCCAGACACAGTTCAGCAACTTCGGACAGGGATTTGGAGGGCTATATGGGGTCAAATGGAGTGGGGTTTTCTCCTACAAGTCCATCAAGAAGTCTAGTTTCAGGAAATATATTCGGATTGAGCACAGGAGTTCATTAATTCACCCCTCTTCGGTGCGCAGATTCAAAACTAACACTGACAATGGTCTCAAGTGAGGGGCATCATTGTCAATGTCCAAGGGCTTGGGTTCCGACACCAAATCAACAACCAAAAGGGCCCACAAGTATATTTTCCCCCACTTTGGGTTTTCAGACCTACAAACATAATAGGTCCCGGACCGGGCCAAGGTAGGATAAGGCCAAACATTACAAATCTACCATAAGGGAAAGGTCTGACATGGCTTCCTAAGGTTTTCAAAGATAATAATATTGAAACTAAAGTCCAACTTTAAGGTCTAATATCAAACAAGTCTTTCTTTATCCCAAAATAAAAAGGGTGTCTGGGCTAGGTTTGGGCTGGATGTTACAGAAAGAATCAAAGCATAAGAAAAAACTTAAGCATGTAGAAGGAAATACTTAATCCACATTATTTATTGAAGAGCGTACAACAAATTTTACTTTGCACAGGCAAAAGAATGTTTACTAGCGTATGTAGGCTCTAACCCTGGTAATGTGTCATAGATAATGAGAAAGGGCAAGTTTTAGATGTGATTTTTTAAATGGTGGTTGAATGGTCTTTTGCACACAAAGACATTAGTTTATGGAGTAAATTGTACTGTTGTTTAAAAATAGAAGCTTTAAAGTACTGACACCCCACTTTATATTTGAAAAATACAAACATCTTAAAATTGGATTTTCATTGAACATATTAGTCGAATTTGTCACTGAAAACCATTAAATCACTGTTTGTTTTCTTTCAATTCCAAAAATATCCCTATCAAAATATGAAGGAAGAAAAATAAACAATAATTAAACGATTTTTAATGACAAATTCAACTACTGTGTCCAACGAAAATCTAATTTTTGGGTGTCTATATTTTTCAAATATAAAGTAAGAGTGTTAATGCTTTAAAGGTTCCATTTTGGGGTGCCAGTGCACTTTTCTTTAGTTTATATTAAATGTAGAACTAGACTAGTGGTACAACCAATTAATTAGCATTATTTTGCCTATATTGTATAATAATGAATCAACATGGATAGACTTCTTTGAAACAAAAGTTTATGTTTTTTTTTTTGGGGAGCCGAGGTTCGCCTAGATCATCTTAAATATGCACACCTTTAACTACATCTTGAGGGGTAGCTTATTACATATAATTTAATTAACGCGAGGGTTTCGCCCCTAATCCTTAGGGGAGGCCAATTTATGTATGCCTTTTTGTTTCTAGGGGTTTGCATGTTTTCAAGCAATAATGTTAACATAATCATAGACATTTATGATGGTATGGTAGCGTCCCTAAGAATGATTAGAAGCTAATATCCAATAAAGAATGACTATATATATTAAAACTTGTCTGGGAGTAGCTCTAATACATGACAATCTACAAGAGAATCACTTAAGGTTCCTTTGGATGCTTTCTCTAAATATTATTATTACTGTGGCATGTACATTCTTTTTCCAGTACTTCACTAATTGACTTCAAAATGTAAAGACGTGCTTCTCTACCACGATTGTGGTAGCCTTCTATGTAGAGACAACATGACCATGGAAGTCCTAGGTATGAAGTTGGAGATCTTAGGTATGAATTTTTGTTTTTCCAAACCTTTCCCCTTCTCCTTGTCCTATGGACTCATACAGCCCTTGTTACTGATTTGATGATGACTAAAGAAAAATGTACGAACATGTATGAATTCATGACTCAAAACAAAGGGGAAAATCCCATGCCATGCTTACATGCATGGCTTCTAGTTGGAATAAAATAGTAAGTTAGCAATTCCTACGTGTTTGTTATGATTAAGTTGAACGAAATTTCTATATTTCTTCTGCTTCTGACTAATAGATGCAAAATTTGGTTGGGGCTTATGTATTTTTAATGGTACCATTTAACAAGTGAAGATTATGATTGTTACCAAAACAAAAATCAGTCATGACCAAAAAAAATTTTAAAATCAGATATATAAAGATAAGGGTAGGGGTGTCAATTTGTAGCTTGAACCGGTAAAATCGAACCACACTTGTTCCTATAGCCCGAACCGGTCTGAACCGAACTTTAATGAGTTGTGTTTGGATTAAGGGTGGCGAAACCCGCACCAGCTCGAAATCGAACCACAACCCGTTATAACCCATTTTGTAGTTTGAATTATTATATTACCACTAGGTAGTTGGAATAGACAATTAAAAAAATCAAGCATGAATTCAAAGATCAAATAGTCATTCTACTATTTGTAAAAGACAATCAGAAAGATTAAGCATGAAGTCCAACTGAATATATTAAGTTTGTTTAAATTGAATTAATTAAATATTTATCCAATCCAAAGGCATTTATTTTGCATATCAAATTAAATACCAATCCAAAAACAAAATGGATTTCATAAAAGAAAAAAAAAATCTACAATTTCATAGAACAAGAATCCAATTTCATGACAATCAATTATAGTTCAAGATGGAATTTAAAAGGTTTTTGGTTTGATGATTTATTTATGGAGGATCATTCAGTGGAGTCTGAAGAATGAGCTTGCAGTCTCTGTATTATTACTTAGTATGTAGGTTCTTGATTTTTATAGGGTGGATGGGTTTTCTACAAGGTAGAATGACTTTTAATTTTTTTAATAGAAATTGACCAATAGCAACTTTGTTTTGCATGAAATTTTGGCTTTTGTTATAGAATGCTTAATTGTTTCTTTTTGTTCTTTTTCTTGCACACTATAAACTGTTAATCAACCTGAATCTAAACAATTAATTAACATAAACTCAAACCGCACCAAACTGAAACCGACAGGAAATTATTATCTTGCTAATGGACCATGTTTGGGCTAGGCGTTTTCATCCCGAAACCGTTAAGCCCAGTCCAAAACCGCCCTAAACTGCACCGTTGACCCCCCTAAATAGGAGTGCAAGTTTACTTTGATGTCCTTGACCCATGTTAGATCCAACTTTAACTTACACTTAAAATTTTGCTCTTGAGGATAAGTTAAGGTAAATTATTTAATTAACGATGGCCTGGTTCGACCAGACTAGGGCTATTCTAGCTACAACTTTAAAAGTTCTCCTTTTTTTTTTTTTGTTCTTCTTGTAAAAGTAAGGCAATAATATGGAATTATTTTATTATTTTGTGGTTAAGGGTTGTATTAGTTATTAGGATCAAGCATAAGTGTTTAATCTGAACTAGCTCGACTCATTCTTATAGAATCAGGATTCGGACTAAGGCCAAAGTTAGAATTTTGTTTGAGAGATAATTCTTCCACACTCAAATTCATTAGTGGGAGATGTATATTAATATTATTTGAATTACAATTCAAATATTTGAATTTGAATTACAAGTTGTTTACAATCAAACTCTACAACTTGTTGATACTTTAACAATAACTCAAAACTCTTCTTGATCATGGAGATAAGATCAATCGATGATAGAGTTAGTTACGTTGGATTTGAATTTGAATTCAGAGGCTTATCCTTTACACTCTCCTGCAAGATCATTGATTGAGAATAGACAATGAGCTTGGATTTTAAAATTTTGAATCTCAGAGCAAATAAACCTTTGGTGAGAGTGTCTGCGATTTGGTATCCTGTGAGAAAGAATCGGATTGAAAGATATTTTGTGGTGACTTGTTCGCAAACAAAATGATAGTCAATCTCGATGTGTTTGGTGCGTGCATGAAAAACCGGATTAGCAGCAAGGTAAGTACTTCCAATATTATCGCAGTATAGAGTTGGTGCAGAAATGACAACCCCAAGTTCACGCAGTAGCTGAGGTAACCATATCAACCCATTTGTACTCAGATTCTATGGAGGAGCGGGCCACAGTGGGTTGTTTCTTGGAACTCCAAGGGATCAAGTTAGGGCCCAAGTAGACATAGTAGCCACTTGTAGATCGTCGATCAATAGTTGAATCGGCCTAGTCCGTGTCACTAAAGACAGTGAGAGAAAGATTAGTTGTGGACCGAAATAGAATCCCATGGGATGTGGTCTCTTTTAGATAACAAAGAATTCGCTTAACGCAGCCCAATCATCAATTGTAGGGCGATGCATATATTGACAAACCCTATTGATAGCAAATGCTATATTAGGGCATGTGAGAGTCAAATACTGAAGGGCACCCACTGTACTTCTATATTGGGATGGATCATGATAGAGGGGAGGTTCTTCAGAGGTTGTTTTGGTGACGGAGGTCGGGGTTGCTATTGATTTTCCTTCATGCATATTGGTCATTCGCAAAATATCTGAAGATGTACCATGGTAAGGCATTGTTGTATCCATGTGGGTTACATTGGACGTAACATGATGAGTGGCACATGAGTCAGGTACCAAGAAGGATCAAATGAAGTCGTGGGTGCTGCCAAGAAAGCTTCTAGAGAAGAATTCAACTTGGAGGCATTGTCACTTGGTGCATAGAAGAGGTGGAAGATGTTTTGCATGTCGACCACGATTGGAGTAACCTCGAGCTCATCCTCTGCCATAGCTGTCAAAGGAGCCACGATTTCAGTTAGTGGGTGGGGGGTTGATCTGGTGGATAGCTTAACTTCTAATAAAGGGAAGTCAAGTTGTTGTCTTGTTTGATCTTTAAAGATTTCTTGATTCAATAAAAGGCTATGAAATCATCAAGGGGAAGAAGGTCAAGATGGGAGGTAATAGAGGTGGCAAAGGATTTATATTCATGGCCTAGGCCACGAAGCATTGTGAGGATAAAATCAGCATCAGAACTAAGTGAGCAAGTAGCGGCAAGATGATCAACAATAGATTTAATCTTCTAAACGGCAAGATGATCAACAATAGATTTAATCTTCTAAACATACTCGGCTATAGAAGAGTGGCATTTGCAAATTTGCAAGAGTTGGTATTTCAGTTGCATTATGCGGGCTTGAGATTGGGAGGCATAAGTCCATTCGAGGGAACTCCAAGCAGCTTGGGAAGCGGTGAGACCAACGATTTGAGAAAGAGAACTTTCAGAAATGAAGGAGATGATTCAAGATAAGATCATCTAGTCTTGCTTGCGCCATTGAGAATATGGAGGTTGATGTCGGTGATGTGGTGGAGGGATTGAATATAGTCTAAGGAGGAGCTGGATTGGTTCCATCGACATAGCCATAAAGGTAGCCATAAAGGTCATGTGCATGAAGTAGAGGTAGAAATTGCTATTTCTAAAGGAGATAGTTGCTTTGATCAAGCTTTACAAGTAGGAGAGAAACAATGTTGATAGGTGAAATCAGAGAGAAGCCATGGCAGTGGTGGAGCTGCAGCAAGGTCTTGAGGATCGTGTGGACAGTGGTTAGAGGCTGAAAAACTGATACCAAATTAGAATTTCGTTTGAGAGAGAATTCTTCCACACTCAAATTCATGAGTGGGAGATGTATATTAATATTATTTGTACTATAATTCAAATATTTGAATTTGAATTACAACTTGTTTACAATCAAACTCCACCACTTGTTACTATTTTAACTATAACTCAAACTTTTTTTAATCAGTTGGAGATAAGATCAATCGAGGATAGAGTTAGTTACGGTGAATATGAATTTGAATTCAGAAGCTTATCCTTTACAGACAAGTTAAATTATTTAAGGTCAAATTTAGGATAAGAGCCATGCTAGGTGTTTTTTTTTTTTTTTTTTTTTCGGGTTTCTGATGAAAAGCCAAGCTAGGGTATTTATCATCAGGGTTAGCGTTTTAGAAAACTCATCCCAACTCGAATATGTTGCAACTCTATAAAGATTTTTACACAATTCATTCGTTACTCATAAGGTACATGCATCTATAACCAAGCGATAATGCTAGTTTTCACTGTGCAGAAGCTAAACAGACAGCATAGCACTAAATTTGTTCTTATCTCTCAAAATTAGATAATATGTTTATAACAAAATAAACAAAATCTTAATTCGAAAAATAACCAAAAAGCACTTCTCTAAAAATTTTCTGACCAAGTAACTCAGACCCCCCCCCCAATTTTTTTATTTTTATTTAGGTCCTTATTAGGATATTTCCGTTTATATCCGGGCTTTTAATTTGAACTAGATTTCGTATATGTTTCAATGCCATGGAGATACAACAACAAAAAAACAACTTTATTCGAACTAAATAGAATCGGTTACATGAATCGTCGCTTTCAATCAGCTATATTTGAGGTTATACTAGTAACTAGATACAAGACCTCAACCATGTATATCCTCTCTCAACATTTCTCTAGGTTATCTTAGGTTTGTCAATGTCCTTCAGCATGCAAGCATTGACTCTACTTTTAATTTTTGACTGTTGATTTTATCTTATGACATCCTTATGCACTGTACATGTTTACTCTAATAAAAAGTCAAGCCATTGGTCAAAGATCAATTTCTTACTTACCTAATTTAAAAATAATAATAATAATAAAATAAAGGTCAAAGTTCAAAACTGGTATGTTCTATGGTTTAAATTATTATTGGGTTTAGCAAAAAAAAAAATATTATTATTGAGGTCCATATTGTTGACCACTGACTTCTCAATGATCCTTGAACAAGAAAGAGACAGAGATGATCTTTTGCATTGTTTCTATTCAATATTTTTCTACCCTTAACTGATGAGACTGACCCGGTTAAGTTTTGGTCCATTTGTATTGCTTATATAATACAATACTTCACTCTAATATATAATTCAACCCTACTCTTAAATCTTAATTCAAATGGAGGAGAAGTCAAAGAATGATGGGCCCACATACCTGACATATTGGGTTTCACTCTTCTCAATTCAATCCACTTGCTAAACACCAATTGAATTTGAGACCCATGTGGGACCCACTAGAGATTCATTTTCGAACCGTTTTGATTGGGAGTTGAGCTGAGAAGTGGACCGCTCGAAGCAAAAGTCACTATACGAGCCCTCCTTCTTAGAAGCTTCTAAGTAAGGGTAAGAATCATGAAACAGACCGTCCTTTCTTTTCGAATTTACACCGGCAAAGACCCCAGCTCGGTATTCAGAGGTGAATTTGACTCCTATTGTATGGTTGAGAAGCGTAAAAAAAACTGGAAACATACGCGATCCCAACTTGTTGTCTTACGTAATTTGATGTCCATTTGAAAATCCAACATCAAAGACCAGATTTAAATCCAAGACGAACTACTCCAATTGGACCGATTCTGAATCAACCGCTTATAATTTAATTGGATTCGATTTATCGAATTAATTAATGTTTATAATTGTAAAGAAGACACTATATATTCATGGTTCCATCAATGATTCCTCTCTTTTAGTATTAATTAAAAGCTCAAATTTAAATACATTTTTCCCCTTAAAAAGAAGTATATTATAAAGTCATAAGTAATAACGGACTTTTTTTTTTTTTTTTTAACCTTTTAATTTTAGAAAATTTCTTTCTCAGTTCCATAAGCTCCCATTCATCTAATGAAAAACGTCATCTACTATGGACATCTCTATGTTGTGCACTTTTATGCCAAACAAGTGGTTGAGAAAATTTAATAAAAGTATTAAAGATTTTTTAATTCAAAATTAAACATTTAATCACAACCTTCTATTTGGGATAAAAGTACAATGCTATGCACAACAAAGGATTTTTTTTTTCCTTCCATTCATGTCATTGTCTTCTACTTCTAAAAAACTTTTGTTAATGAAAAATCATTTCACAAACTTAGTAAATAAGTTTTATATCATTTTTTTTTTCTTAAGTTGTAACTTATAAGAGTGGTTGCGGATATTTTTATTTTTTGAAGTTTCTTGAGGGGATTATTGTTCTTTTGTTTGCAATGATTGATAAAATCCATAAGAGTTTGTTTGGTTACATGAATTCAGAGATTTTAAATCTCTGTATTTATAAATGAAAATTTTATATCAAAATTGATTGTGTGACTCTCCTGCATTCATTAAATTTAGGAATTCACAATTTTACACTTAAAACGTGAATCTGTAGATTTATGGGTGTGAGGTGAAATCTCTAGATTTCACCATACTATAAAAGCAGTAAAAATTTACGCATTCACAAAATCAAGATGAATTTACAAATTTCATTGTAGAGATTTCGGTTAACCAAACAATTAATTTTATGAACCATGACTCCATAGATTTGAAATCTCTAGATATTTGAAATCTCCAAACTCAACTAACCAAACATGCCCTAAATGCAGTTGAGGTTTAAACTTAAGCAAGAACCCGGTTTAATTAACCGGATTTGGAGCATATTTAAAGCCGATTTAGAACCATATTCTAGAATCTAATTGGAACCACAACTGAACCAGAACCGAGTAGGTTTGGATTTAAATCAAATTCTAGAACCAACTCGGTTAGATCAGATTTGGGTTGCTTCATTATCGCTTAAAGCTCAACCAAAACCAAACTGATTGACACGACCATAAAATAAACCTTCTATAAAGTGAGAACGACAATTTCTAGCCCAGCCCAACCCATCTTGAATGTTGGATCCCAGCCCAGCCTTTTTCCTGGGCTTTAGTGCTGTTTTCAGCTCTGGTTCTGACAGAGAGACATAATGGTCTGGGCTTGGACTTCAAATACGGGCCCATACCTGCATTGGGCCATAAGTTAAAGGACCACCTGCCACCTAGCAGACACAAATGGGCCACCAGCTAAAAGCCTTAAAAACAAGGTAGTTTATGTTGCTTTGGTATGAATTCTTAGAAATCTCAAGCAAACACATTAACCAAATGGATCGAAAAATAAGTGCAAAGCTTATCATAGTAGAAAATGCTTTTTTTTTCCCTTCTTAAAACAAGAGATAAATAATTTCTTGTTCATCAAAGATCAAAGAAGACCTCCATAGTTCATTAAGGGCCGGTTTGGTTACATGAGTCTGGAGATTTCAAATATCTAGAGATTTCAAATCTATGGAGTTATAATTTATAAAATTAGATGTTTGGTTGTGGAATTAAATCTGTGGATTCATCCTAAAAAACTATTTGATCGACGTGATTTTTGTGAATGTGCAAATGTATAGCTGTTTTTGAAATCTCTGGATTTCACCCATTACCAATAAATCTACAGATTTTTACAACCAAACGGGTATAATTCTCAGATTCATGAATTCAGAGATTTCAAATCTCTGGATTCATGTAACCAAACAGGCCCTAAGAAGTTTTGCATGAGAGAATTCAATTCTAAATGTAAAAGTTGAAAGCCATTGTTAGTCTTTCACCTTACATGATCTATTTAAAACCTCCCAAAAATAGAAAGACAAAAATATTTTTAACCTCGAAAAAAACATAAGCCGCCTCGCGGTCCCCTCTGGTCTATATGAGGTATTCCATGAGAATGAGTATATAGAAAATTTTATTTAATAAAATTAAGGGACATATTCTTTTTGTCTAGGGGTGGTTTATGCCTGCAGTCTCTCATGTGTCACTCTCTCGCTTTTTGTTTTAGGGTAGAGAGATAGACTCGATGGACCACTAATATAAGCCACATGCCCAGTTGGCACAATATTTTTAAGGTTTATTTAAAAATCTACACATTCTTTTAATTACTTTTTGTCTTACTTTCTGTGATTCTTTAAGGCAAAGACATAAATAGATTTTAAAAATAATTTAAAATTGACCTATCATTATGTTATTATTAAAAGATATCATTATCATCTAGATTTTTCTAAGAACACAAATTCAATGATTTAATTATTATTATTTATGAAATTTGTATTTGATGTTACAACTTACAAGAACAAAAAAAAAAGTAAGATTCAATTATTTGACAAGACGAGTATATAGAAATTTTCATAATAAATTGAAATATGGGCCAAAGTCCCCAAGGCCCATGATATAAAAGCATATAGATCAATCACAATGTCATCATAATTTGTCTATATTTTTCATACTATGATTGGATGTTAAGGAAAATTTTTTAATTTTAATTTATTTATTTTTGAATTTGAGGGTATTATAGATCAATACTTAATTGTGTGCAATGCTATATCAATTTGTTTAAGTTTTTAAACACAGATATGTTTAAAATGGTCAACACACCCTTAAAAAGTTTTGCCTTTCTATAGGGACATGAAAGACACTTGATATGCCCATATGATTTGATATCAGGACATGTGTAGGACACTGAAGTCACCCAACTAGTCTCGTACCTTCCGAGTCTTTGTTTTCTACTGAATGAATATCTCTTGCGCAACATTTAGTATTTTTAAGGTCTAAATGACAGTGATTACGAAGGCGGACAAATCATAACAATTGGATATTGATAATACTACATGACATGATGTAAAGGAAGTACGGAAATTGTTTGTAAACAAAAATTATATGACGTGTTTGATAACTCACAAAGTATTTCTGCTTTGAAAAACACCAGAATAGGTTCTGGGTGTTTCTAAAAGCATAAATACTTTTTAGGCATTCAATAAAACTTGTTTCTAGAAGTTGAAATTTAAAAAGTATAACAAAATTTTCGATTTTTTTTTTATCAAAGAAATAAATTCATATTAAAGCTTAGTTCTGAAAACACTTACAAGGACTACATATAGTGTTATCACAGTAATTCCTTTGATGAGTTGATAAATTAGCATAATTCTCAAAACGCATCTGGAGCGTAGTGTTTGGGAATATATCAAATTTTACCATTTTTTGTGGCATTAGCTTAACTCCAAAAGAATGGTTAATTTTTCAAGAGGCCATGTGATTTTTGAAGGCCATGGTAATCCAAAACAAAATTTGTGATTGATATATTAAGAGTGCCAAATTCCATAAATATTTCTAAAACGGTTAACCCTCACCCAACTTTGCCTCGAGAAACAATGTCAATTTCTCAAAGAAAATTTTTTTTCTTCATAAATTTCCATTTATGTTACAAAAATGATGCGAAATGAAACAGTTTTATCAAACGGCTTTCGGCCAATTTCTTTGCTCCTTAAAGCAAGAAATCTACTTGGGGCCACGAAGTAGGTCTCGCCAACCAATGAACAATATATCCGCAAATTTCGCTGAAATTTCGTCGAAATTCGCCCAGTTCGACGCAAAATAAAAAAAAAAAAAAAAAAAAAAACAACGAAATCGAAATTGCAACATTTCGCCAGAAAATTCGGCGAAATCTCCCAAGTTTGCATGAAAATTGCATTTTTCAGTTTAGAAAACCGGTGGAAAATCTATATTTCTATGAATTTCCCTACACAAAATCACAATTTCTCCTTCCACGCCTCAAATAATCACTATCTTCCACCCTGGTTCACTTCTACAGTTCTACCCATTATCAGGAAAAACTCTCATGGCCTCATCTTCTCCGACTCCGGCAGCACCAGCCCATGATTAGTTACACTGAAGGAGACCCTGTTACTTTCACCATTGCTGAACTTTATAAGGGGAAGGGTCCCAAGAAGACTTGCGTGGATGACTCAAAAATTCTCTTATTCGGTTCTAGCTTGCAACAGAGAGAGAGAGGAACAGCTCAACACGTCTTCAAGATTTTCTATTCAAATGGAAAGGAAAAGGGAAATTTATTAATTCATTTGAGTAAAGAACGGAACAACATGCTGTCATTTTTTCCGGCGAAATCCAACCGAAACTTTACACAATCTCGGCGAACTTTCGCCTAGATTTCAAGGTTTCATTGGTTTCGCCAGCCAGCGAAACCCCGAAATCTGGCGAAGTTCCGTTCACTGCCGCTAACATTTAAATTATATATAAAGTTATCATCCTGAGGATGTAGTCAAGTTGTACATAAACTAGTTTGGACAAACCCCATTTCCAAAAAGAATTATGTATTTCCTTTGGTGTTAGGTAAGAAAGAGAAACATACTTTCTCATGTGCTCTTCTGACGCTTCTCAACCATATATATAACAGGATTGAGATCCATGTGTGATCCACTCCTGTAATCCATTTTGTTAATATTCAGAAATAGATCGTACTTACCCATTGCCATAGTGGGCCGGGTTCGGATTTGCCCAGATTTGGGCTATACCCAATAACCCAAAACCCAACCCTAGGCAGTAGGCACTATTTATAAAATACACTATTTGTACCAGAAAAAAAATAGACTGTTAGATCATGCGCCTTGGAACTTGGAATTCAGACAAAATATACTGTTTGGACTGTGAAGACTGCTCCGCAGCACAGTATAATAATAAGAAACACACTATAGGATCACGCGTAGCAGCCGCACGCGCATGGAGCCGTGGACTGGAATCTCTGACAAAACCGTACTCACTTTTCCCAAGGGCCCACCTTTTATAGTTAATCTTCATTTCTTCCTTCCTAATCCAGTAATCTTTTCAATAATTACTCTTTAAAAAAAGAGATTAATAATTAATCCTGGTTGTAACTTGTAAGTTGTAACTTGTAAAGCATGTATTTGATGAAATTAGAAAAGGGTAGTTTGTTTTCTCCTAAAATTCTCTCTTCATCGATCGAAATGCTTTTGTCTTTTTGTCTTTTCTTCCTTTTTATGCTTCTTCTTGGATCTTGTCCCATGCTGCCATCCAAACAAGGAATCTGCTTTTGTTTTTATCTTATCATTAAATTAATTAATAACTTAATTAAAAAAACCCCCCCATAATCATGTCCCCACATTCATTCATTCATTCATGCATGGTATGACATGTTTTAGCTGTTATATCAATACTAGTAGCTCTATGCCCACCTTTCTAAATATCATATTATCACACGTGATTTGTGGTGGGGTCCACAATATGTTGGTTGTCACAAATTCCATGGCCATCATCATCCACCTTCTCAACTGCGCAAGGGTACCAACCATTTCTTTGGATTTTTTTTTTGTGGGGAAGGGGTGTAAAATTTGAATTAGGGTTTGGATCATACAATACCTTTTGGTTGCCCCCACCTAATATGTATATCAGATTTTTTTTTTTAATTTACGAAAAATTATTATATTGATTTTAAGATAAGAGATCATTGTTGGATCATAAAAATCTCTATATCAACATAAGAATCAATGAGAATATTCATAAAAGCATCAATGTGAATGAAATATTTATTTTTCAAAAAATATATTCAAATTTTGTTAGAAGGTAAAGAGATAATTTTCAGCTCAAACTCTGATGGTCAAAATAGAAGAACTTTGGTTTTGGTTATTCTGTAGTTGTTATGGAGGTTGAAGCTCTTAGGGTTGCTATTTTTGCTATCTTAGAATTTCATAATAATCGGGTTATTTTTTATTCCAATTGTCTCCCAGCCATAAAGGCCTTAAATTAAATGGCTAGGCCCAGTCTCTTGACTGGCCAAACTATGGTCTGATCCAAGGTATCAGGAAACTTTCGACTTCTTTTAATTGTGTATTTTTTTTTGTTATATTAGCAGATCTTGTACTGTTCAAGTTGATATCCTGGCCAAAGCTGCTAGAAAATCTCAGCTCAATCGTATTTGGCGGTAGTCCCCTCCAACTTGTCTTGTTAACTCCTCTCTTTTATCCTCTAGTGTTAGTCTAAAGAGCTTTCAATGAAATTACATTTGAACCCCCCCCCCCCCCTCTTCAAAAAAAAAAAACTTATAACTTATTGTAATTGTTCAGATATTGACGAGATCATATAATCTTTTTAGAATCTTAAACCCTTCGAAATGAACCTAGCTTCTAAATTTGACTAAGAATGTCAATTTTTAAAATCTCCCAACTTTGTTCTACATTGTAAGAATGTCATTATTTGGTCTCTCAATTTTTGAATTTTATCATTGAATTGAGGTACCGTGTGTCGGCGATATATTACCGACACATGGCGATTATTCGACATGTCGCTGGGGGGCGACACGAATTTTACACTTGATCGGCGATATATTGCCGACGGTCAACTATTCGGTTGGAGAACAGCCCTCTAGCCTTGCCTCCACCAGTTTCCGCACCAGCTCCAGCTATTGTACGTCTGTACCACCATAGCTGCTGCCCCCAATGCCCTCTCTGGCCAAAACACCACCTGCATGGCTACACCAGTACTAGGCTACCAGCGATCCAGCACCAGCCGTAACCCCATTTGCGCCAGCATCGGCACCAGTGAAACCATTGCCCACGTCGAATAGCTCTGGTGCGATTGCTCCTCTTGCTGCTGCTGTTTCCAAATCCCAGAAAAAATTGTCAAATTTTAAAATCTCCCAACTTTGTTCTACATTGTAAGAATGTCATTGTTTGGTCTCTCAATTCTTGAATTTTATCATTGAAAGCATTTTATTAATGAAATTCTTCCTTAAAAAAAAATAAAGAAAAGAAGAAGAAAAAGTGTCACACCTCACCCAGCCTGATCCGGTCATACCCTAATATCCGTGGGGTGATACACCGCAAGTCCTAGGTTCAGTGACAATTTCATACAACATATGACATAGTATAATCAAAAGGACAAGAATAAATCAAGTTCAAGTATTAAATTATCAAATTTAAGATAATAATTACAACCGACCAAAACTTCAAATAAAAAACTAAACATCAAAGTTCTAAGAAAAAAGAAAGTTTAAAGTCTACAGCGGAAAATAGTTTAAGTAAAGATCTAATGGAAGGTGACTCCATAGGAACAATCCTGACACGAACAAAAAGCATCATGTGCATCCACTTCTTCTCCAATCATGCCCTCCTGGTAACTACTTGACAAAGGATCTTCAATGGAAGTGGGGTCCTCATAACCTGTAGAGAAGTCTAAAGAACAAACAAAATAAAGGAATGAGTTCATAGAACCCAGTGAGGTTAACTAACATCCATGTCATACACTCATCCAATTTCCACATCATAAATCATAAGATAATCATGTAATTTATAATATAAATAAAAATATGCATGATGATGATATGATGTTCCTACTCTATCATGTAGTCTTGCGGTTGTTGGGTAAAGTCTTATCGAGCCATGGTTGGGGTATAGGTCACCACTCTCTCACATCACCCTTTGGTATAAGATTTAACACGTGTTAAAGATAATCCTAAGCTCAGTACAAGGTCATACGTCTCGTACTATATATGGTCCGGATATATCGCCTCATGCCTAGTGCCCTTTTGGTTCAATACCTTTCACACCTATGAATGAAATCCTCAACAAGAGGCATCTATTGGATCCCATTCTGTAACCCAGTGGTCATCTACATATAATAGACAGAATGCTCTCTATGTCCTCTCATGGGTTGGTTACCAGTATTGAGCGCCCAGGAGCCCTTGTCTATTTTATGCAACCCTACCTCTCTATGATGATAGTGGGTCTGCTCGTACTCAGGACCTAACCACTAACATCACGTGTAATGCCCTGCATCTTTTTCTAGTATTATTTTATTATTGTGGGCGAACGTGTCATTGTGATCGAGGTCAGACATCGTTTGTGGTCCCACAACAGTGGAATTAGACTGAACCGAAAGCGAGGAAATGATCAGCGTAAATTTCTGGACCTAGAGGTATGAATATTAGCACCTGAAAGTGGGCCCTGCATATGATATTACAGCGGGCCCACAAGCCCATAATAAAGCCCATTAGCCATTTAATATTTATACATGTATTATATTAATATATATTATATATATTATATATATATTATATTATTTACCCAACCGACTCAAGAGGACCGACTCATGAAGAGGACCGACTGAAGAAACTGGGAAGAGGGATTATTGCTGCGTAGTGGAGAAAACACAGAAGAGAAGAAGTAGAAAAGCAGGAGAATAGCAGAGGAGAGAGAAGGAGTGGGGAGAAGTGGAGAGGAGAAGAGAGAGAAGAGGAAGACCGTAGAAAAGAAAGAGAAAGAGAAGTGGAAGTGAAGTGAAGCATAGAGGGAAATAGAGATAAAGGGCAGCCATTAAAGGCCTTAGAGGAGAACGTGGAGAAGAGGAGAGAGGAGTGGAAGCAGAGGAGAGAAATGAGAGAAATAGAGAAAGTGGAGGGAAGCCATTAAAGGAAGAGGGGAGAGAAGAAGTGGGAGAAGAGGAGAGAGAGGGAGTGGAGTGAAAAGAGAAAGACAAGAGAAGCCCGTAGGGAGGAGAGAGAAATGAGAGGAAAGGAGAAGAAGTGGTGAGAGGAGAGAGAGGAAAAGTGCAAAACCGTAGGAGGAGAGAGAAAAGAGGAGAGAGAAAGAAGGAGAGAGAAAATGAAGAGGAAATAATATAAAAGGGGAAAATTCCCTGTTGGCTCCTGCGTTTTCGTAATTTCCGTTGATCGATCGAGATGCAAGGAGAGCGAATTATGATGGAACCAAGGTCAGGACACGCACGGAATAGGTAAGTAATATTGACCAACCTATGTATGATAAGTGGGTGTTTTCCTTTAATAGATATGTAGCAGGGCACGTGACAGTTCATTCCTTAAAAGAAACCTGTTTTTAACTACTAAAACCAGACTAAACATTCTTTAGCACAAACAAACAACCTGTCTGATAATTTGCCTCATAAACATATATATGTACACAGTCTAAAGTCCGGTTATATTTACATTTGACCTTTCAACAGTGTCTAGATCAATACATGCAGTCTCAAAGAAATATATACATTCACTGTCCAGTTATACAAACATCAAACGTAACGAAATGAATGAGATTACATCTTCAACTTTAAAGGCATTGACAGATGGCAACACCTTGCCTTTATCATGAATCTGAGTACCTGTCAACATTTACAATAATGAGCTTTGCGGCCCAGTAAGCAATAAAGACAACCATGTAAGTAAGTCAGGCAATTTATCATGTATCAATCATCACATCACTTGTCATCAAAATCATATAACATCATACATTCCAAACTTTCCTTTCTTTTTCCTTTTCCTGTTCATTTTTCTTTTTCTTTTCTTTTTCCTTTTTCCTTTTTCCTTTTCCCTTTTCTTTTACTTGCATTTCAGTTATCTGACATTATAGTCTTGAGCCTAGGCAAATCCAGAGGATGCACATATCTCTTCACCACCGAAGTGGCTTCTGTCTCTTCACCACCGAAGTGGCTTCAGCCTTCCTCACCACCGAAGTGGCTTCTGTCTCTTCACCACCGAAGTGGCTTCGTCTCTTCACCACCGAAGTGGCTTCGGTCTCTTCACCACCGAAGTGGCTTCAGTCTCTTCACCACCGAAGTGGCTTCTAGGCACAAGGCCTTGTACACCTCATGGATTTCCATCAGCATAGACTCAATCTTTTCACTTTTCAGTCTTGCTTCATGCCTTCCCATTTGGGTACATAAGTACCAGGACTTACAGAAGCCATTACATTTTATTCCTTTTTCTTTTACTCTTTTCATCTTCAATTCCAGTATTGCATTACCATGCTCTGCCCATTTCAATATACATTCAGTATCATATGAGTAAAGCTGGACACAATTCCATATAATTCAATCATTTAAACATGAGCCATTTAATATTTATACATGTATTATATTAATATATATTATATATATTATATATATATTATATTATTTACCCAACCGACTCAAGAGGACCGACTCATGAAGAGGACCGACTGAAGAAACTGGGAAGAGGGATTATTGCTGCGTAGTGGAGAAAACACGAAAGAGAAGAAGTAGAAAAGCGGGAGAATAGCAGAGGAGAGAGAAGGAGTGGGGAGAAGTGGAGAGGAGAAGAGAGAGAAGAGGAAGACCGTAGAAAAGAAAGAGAAAGAGAAGTGGAAGTGAAGTGAAGTGAAGCATAGAGGGAAATAGAGATAAAGGGCAGCCATTAAAGGCCTTAGAGGAGAACGTGGAGAAGAGGAGAGAGGAGTGGAAGCAGAGGAGAGAAATGAGAGGGAGATAGCGGAGTATGTACAGAAGTGCATGACTTGTCAATTGGTAAAGGCAGAACACCAGCGCCCCTCGGGTTTGTTACAGCCCCTATACATACCTGAGTGGAAGTGGGAACATCTTACCAAGGACTCCATAATGTTATAATGCAATTTGGGTAATTGT
This sequence comes from Hakea prostrata, assembly GCF_041222555.1. Classification (NCBI taxonomy): domain Eukaryota; kingdom Viridiplantae; phylum Streptophyta; class Magnoliopsida; order Proteales; family Proteaceae; genus Hakea; species Hakea prostrata. The sequence goes on along the minus strand of NC_142605.1, from coordinate 21,367,531 downwards.
GAATAGACTAACAAAGTCATCCCCTTTTCTACCCATCCAGATTGATTTTTCCCTAGACAAGCTGACTAAACTATATGTGAAGGAGATTGTGAGGTTACATAGAGTACCCAAGTCTATTGTGTTGAATCGTAATTCCAGATCATGATTAAACTTCTACACAGCTCTTCATCCTCAGACAGATGGGGGGTCCAACATATATGATGTGTTTCATGTTTCTATGCTGAAGAAGTATGTAGCAGTTCCTGCTCATGTGCTACGATATGAACCGTTGGATTTGAAAGAAGATCTTCCCTATGAAGATGAACCAGTTGAGATACTCAAACGGAAGGAAAAGGAATTGAGAAACAGAGCGATACCATTAATGAAAGTACGGTGGATCAGTCACTCAGGTCAAAAAGTCTCATGGGAGATTGAATCTGATATAAATAACATAAAAGCTATTTTATGTATTCGTTGATGCAATTTATGGAAAGTGCATGATATATGTTTCTGTGTATTGTGCGAAAATGCATGGGATTGGATGACAGCTCAATGATTTGATTGAACTGCTTGAAATGAAATGTGGGGAGAGAAGAAGTGGGAGAAGAGGAGAGAGAGGGAGTGGAGTGAAAAGAGAAAGACAAGAGAAGCCGTAGGGAGGAGAGAGAAATGAGAGGAAAGGAGAAGAAGTGGTGAGAGGAGAGAGAGGAAAAGTGCAAAACCGTAGGAGGAGAGAGAAAAGAGGAGAGAGAAAGAAGGAGAGAGAAAATGAAGAGGAAATAATATAAAAGGGGAAAATTCCCTGTTGGCTCCTGCGTTTTCGTAATTTCCGTTGATCGATCGAGATGCAAGGAGAGCGAATTATGATGGAACCAAGGTCAGGACACGCACGGAATAGGTAAGTAATATTGACCAACCTATGTATGATAAGTGGGTGTTTTCCTTTAATAGATATGTAGCATGCACATGATAACATAAAAGCTATTTTATGTATTCGTTGATGCAATTTATGGAAAGTGCATGATATATGTTTCTGTGTATTGTGCGAAAATGCATGGGATTGGATGACAGCTCAATGATTTGATTGAACTGCTTGAAATGAAATGTTGATAGTATTCTTGAACTGTTAATTATGCATTTGAAAGAATGATTATGCATGTTAAATGCAAATTATCATGCTCTCATATTTAAATGATGGAACTGCATGAACTGTGTTCAGATGAGATTGAATGATATCATGCTCTCATGTTTAAATGATTGAATTATATGGAATTGTGTCCAGCTTTACTCATATGATACTGAATGTATATTGAAATGGGCAGAGCATGGTAATGCAATACTGGAATTGAAGATGAAAAGAGTAAAAGAAAAAGGAATAAAATGTAATGGCTTACAGAAGTCCCGGGTACTTATGTACCCAAATGGGAAGGCATGAAGCAAGACTGAAAAGTGAAAAGATTGAGTCTATGCTGATGGAAATCCATGAGGTGTACAAGGCCTTGTGCCTAGAAGCCACTTCGGTGGTGAAGAGACTGAAGCCACTTCGGTGGTGAAGAGACCGAAGCCACTTCGGTGGTGAAGAGACGAAGCCACTTCGGTGGTGAAGAGACGAAGCCACTTCGGTGGTGAAGAGACTGAAGCCACTTCGGTGGTGAAGAGACAGAAGCCACTTCGGTGGTGAAGAGATATGTGCATCCTCTGGATTTGCCTAGGCTCAAGACTATAATGTCAGATAACTGAAATGCAAGTAAAAGAAAAGGGAAAAGGAAAAAGGAAAAAGGAAAAAGAAAAGAAAAAGAAAAATGAACAGGAAAAGGAAAAAGAAAGGAAAGTTTGGAATGTATGATGTTATATGATTTTGATGACGGTGAGTGATGTGATGATTGATACATGATAAATTGCCCGACTTACTTACATGGTTGTCTTTATTGCTTCTCGGGCCGTAAAGCTCATTATTGTAAATGTTGACAGTACTCGAGATTCATGATAAAGGCAAGGTGTTGCCATCTCAATGCCTTTAAAGTTGAAGATGTAATCTCATTCATTTCGTTACGTTTGATGTTTGTATAACTGGACAGTGAATGTATATATTTCTTTGAGACTGCATGTATTGATCTAGACACTGTTGAAAGGTCAAATGTAAATATAACCGGACTTTAGACTGTGTACATATATATGTTTATGAGGCAAATTATCAGACAGGTTGTTTGTTTGTGCTAAAGAATGTTTAGTCTGGTTTTAGTAGTTAAAAATAGGTTTCTTTTAAGGAATGAACTGTCACGTGCCCTAGTGGAAGGTACATGATGTGGGCCCCACCAAGCCTATGAAAACTGGGGTCGTGACATCACGGGTTAACCGGCTTCAATGCCCTTACCGGAAGGGTAGTAGTACTCATAAGGATTCCTAGCCCAACACTTCTATACACTTATCAATCATGTGATTTGTATAGATGCAATCTTATAACGCTACTAGAGTAATGGGTGAACCCACAATCCTAGTTTGTAACATAAGATAAACGAAGTAAATCTAATTAATACATTCTCATATCAATATTTAAGATTCAAAAATAAAAGAAAAACTCAATTCATCCAATCTCATTCATCTCATACATTCTCATATTGTTTTCTTATCACTAATTTTAGGGTTTCAACATAAAAAATAAAAATAAAATAAAAAAAAACTAATACTTTCCAACCTTGCCTTTTGTTCGCGCAAAGTCACACATAAGTATCTCATGGTAGATAGAGATTTACAATAATTTATATCAACAATAGTATTTAAAATAACAACAATTAATTATACAAAACATGATTAGTCATTCATCACCTTTCACTTTGATTCTTTTCTCCAAAATCCAAAATTCACTCTCACAAGTTGGTGACTAAAAGATAAATAAACCTATTCATGCAAGATGATTAATAAATATAAATTAGAAGTTAATTTGGGTTCAAAATATATCCCAAAATCTTCCCACAAAAACCCAATCTGAAAATTAGGTTCAAACTCGCCGTTTAAAACCTAATTCGGAAAAAAGTCATTATTTCGCCACCGATTTGAAGTCGAATCTAAACAAAATTTTGGAAAAGTCTAACTGGCAGTAAAAGGATCCTAAGGGTACCTTTAATTTGATTCAATTCTATCTAGATCAGAAAGCCCTAAATTTGGCTCTCCTAAATCACCCACCGCGGTTTTGAGGAGTCAAAATGTGAAATCTTTTGCAAGGATTCGCACCAACGACTCTCATACTAAAGAGCAACTTCAAAACAATAATTCAAGAGCATCCAATAAACCTAACATGCTTTCACTACCACAATCCCACAAAGGAGTGAGGAAATCCCACAAAACCGTGTCTAAATAGAAGGGTTTAAGAATTCTCACTTCTTTCAACGTTCCCGTAACGATCCGAATCACAAAGCACCTTTGGTTGGATAAGTCTTCTCCTTGGTTTCTTCTCTTCCCAAAACCTTAGTCCTACTCTAGCATTAGAAAATACGTTTAGAGGTGAGCTACAACTTAAGATAGGGTTTAAAAACCTGAAATCTCGATTCTGTCCCGGAGCTGGAAAAGGGATGGGGGATTGGGGCTATCGACTGGTCCAACCGACCAGTCCATGGTTGGACCCCCAAATGGACTCTGATTTCGGTGATTTTTTGTTTGGATGAAAGGTCTTTTGATTATTTACTTTTGGATACCTTAATCTTGTCAATCAGACTTTCCATCGCCGGACTACGGACATGCCAAAATCATCTTTTAATGCCATCGTGATTGATCTTCTCTCTTCTCTTAAACTCTAGGAGAGTTGTCGAGTCATCACAAGGGTCTACTTCCAAACTTTCGGGCTCGATTCGAATGGCTCACAGTTGTCGCCAACTCGAAGTTCAGGTTCATAGTCCTAAGATCACGGGTAAACATGTTAGAAATCTGAGAGATTTCACAAAAAGAGCAAAAAAAAGCTAAGCTTGAACAATATAGTGGACTTCAGTGCAAAAATTTGTCTCATTGTATATAATCATCATGGTGATTGATTTTCCAATTCAAGAAATAGTGGTGGCTTGCCAATTTTCTTTAGCATGTTTACCTTGTAGTTGCTTTTTGAGACTCTATGAGATGTCCTAGTCTGCAAGGGATTTTCATCTCAACTTTTAGAAGTAGTAAAATCTTTTCCACTTCTATGGCCATGTTAGGCACTTATCAACTCAAACTAGATAAGTTACAATGATTAAAAGAAACCCTTCTATCCAATTCATACCTATATGTCTTGATCCAAACAAAATTTCTCACAATGCATATTAATGCTTCTCAAATTCATGTATAAATTAATGGGAGGATCATTCTTTGCATAGATATAGGTATCATATTATCATATCACCAAGAGGTTGGCTCAATGAGGTGGTTCTAGACTGTTTGTGTCTCTTTGCATCGTTGGCTCTTATTCGTGAAGAAGTGTAGGGAAAGCGCTTCTTTCGAATGTAAATTATAATGTCATTTTTTTCATTTTCGCTTTTCTGAAAAGAAAAAAAATGTCTTCTCTCACTTTTAGTGATAATAGCGGCTCTCACGAGTCCTCAAGATTGGCTCCAATTGCCAAATATGTTATGCACATTGCATCTTAGGAAGTCTTCCAATTTTATTCTTTTTCTCCATGGAAGGAACAATCGAAGGCCTGGTCGGTTAACTTTATGACTGATTGTCACTTAGTTGAGTCCAAAGAAAGTTGATCCTTAACCTTCATCTTCATGATTTCATCATTCTCTGATTTGAAACATGGAGTGCTAGAACAACCCATAGATATACCTCTTATGTGTAGATCTGTTAGAACCAAGTTCACCAAAGTATGTAACCTTGAATCCATCTCCAATCAGTTTATTTAATAACTACAAGTCACCCCCCCCCCCCCCCTTTTTTCTTTAAGTTTCTTAATGTAAACAATGTGTCCATTAATTGATTTTGAATTGATTCAAGATAGTTCTTGATTACTTAGTCAATGTTTGAATCAAATATCAAAATGTGAATGCTTTTGTTCTAAGGAGTTCCATCAAGATTCAAGATCTAGTGTTTATGCTATCATTGACTTCAGAAGCGACGTGTATCCCATGACTAATATTTATTGTGAAAGTCAGTGACTAGGGTTTTTTAAGAGAAGGGAATTCAAGTTACTTTGAATTAATAGAAGGTTAGCTCTTTTATTTGCTTGAAAATAAAAGTTGCAGAATCCAACTTGACCTGTGGTTCATTTTTTTTTTCAAATCAATGAGACAGAGAGGTGGTAAGAGCACTAAGGTGTGTTGCCAACCTAAACAACACCACTTGGTAATTAAACCATGAGGGCCTTGAAATCTATACATTAGTATATTAATACATAGTTTTACATCAGTAATTTTTACTGAGAAACCATCTGGGTATCTTGATTCCAGGTTATTTAAAACTGTGATTAACTGATCATTACGCCATTACCTTCTCCTCATTTGACTAATAACTTGTTGAAAAATCAGGCAACTTTTCTTCTATTATCTCTATGCAATCAATATTTGCAAGACCTTAAAAGAAATTCTTTTTCTTATTTTGTCATTATCAAACTCAAATACCATTAATCTATATTTGATTAGCTTAGCTTAACTTTTAAAAAGGATCTTACAATGACAATGAGAAAATAGTGTTTGAGTCTTTGTTGATTGTAATTTACTGAAAAAACCATGCAACATCTCCTCCAGTGGATTCATTGGCTAAGAGGTGTATAATATATTTTCATTCATGTTTCCAAGACCAAGAAAGAAATTCCCTTTCCATCTTTATCAAGCTTCAAATTCATTAATTCATAACTCATTATTGCCTCTCTTTTCTTTCCATCTCTTTTCTGAGCTCCTTTTGACTTTCTAACAGTTTGGGGTTATTGTGTAAGACTGGAAGTTGGAACTGTATTTAAAAGACTCATAAAAATGGAATGATGAAGGTGACATTGGGAACTAGAGTCAGAAAAGGGAAAAGGACTGAAAAGGAGAGGCAAACAATCTATCATCCATTCATTCATTTATTTGTTTGAAGTCTTCTCAGTAACCCGTTATCACTCTCTCTGTTTGTTATGACTGAGGTTGGTCCCCTGTTTCAGAGATCAGAAAAAGGGTTAGGAGTTCTGGATTGAATGGTCTCACTCAGGCTCAGCTCATAACTACCCAGAATTAAAAATTGCAGGTTTTACAGTTTGAAGTGAGCTTTCACCTGTTTGGAACTTGATTCTGTTCAAAAGTAATGTCCTTTTTTGTCTTTTAGAGACAGAGAGACAGAGTGGTGTTCCAGACCAACTCATTGCCAGGTGAATGGAGAATTAAGTATTAGAAGACAGCTCTCAAACTAATTAATCAGGTTCTGGAATACCCAGATGAGAAATTGAGAAATTGAGAAGTTGAAAGTAGAAACAACAAAAAGGATTAATTTTTGCATTGCTGTACAAACAAGTCATAAGGCATTCATTCTATTATGAATTTGGCATTCTGGAAGACATACCAAACACATCCTTAATAATGTATATGTATCTCTGTATCAAACCTGGAAATACGTTCAGAAAAAAGGTGCCTTTTGGATGAACCCATGTATGCAGGTCACAGCAGCAATGCTTCTCCGCCACTACACAGGACAACTGCCAGACAGAGCAGACCCTCAAGGCTCAATGCTCTGCCCCGCTCTGCTCTGCTCTGTTCCACCCTCTCTGATTAGCTGTCACATTCTCCACACACAAATTGTGATACCTCACCATAACTACAAAGCAGAGAAAGAAATACAGAATGGAACACAAAAAGAGAGAGAGAGAGAGAGAGAGAGAGAGAGAGAGAGATATTTCTGGAATTGTAAACTTTTTGAATGGTTTTTTGTTTCTTATGAAAAATTCTCTCTCTCTCTCTCTTTTACTCTATCTTACTGAACCCAAAATTTCCTCAGCCTGAATCAACTGACTCTCTTCATGTACATGTGCTTCAAAATTGGCCGGTTCAACTCGGGTATTTCAAAACGAAACCGGACGGGGAGAGCGAGAGAGAGGGAGGTTGGGGGAAACTAACTACTCTTGAAGGAAATGCTTCACAATCTTCACGCATGGGCCCACAACATCTCTCTCCCAAGTCTCCACCCTCTTCTCTGTATCCTTAGCCAACACCGCCGTGAACGCTTCCGTCGCATCTAATCTTCTCAGGTCCCACTGAGCGATTCTCAACCGTAGGATCTTCTCTATCTGTATCTTCGCCAGTTCGCACGTGTTGTCCTTTATCTCCATCACTGCTTCTTCAAACGCCCCCTTCTTTCTCTGCAAATCCTCTTCCTCTTCCTCCTCCTCCTCGAGATCGTTTTCATTCTTTCTTTTCCATGGCGGAAATTTTCTGAAATAGCGATTGAACTCGGGAACTCCGATTGCGTTCCTGATCCCTATTCTTGACTCGTCTTTATCCGGGTCGTAGAACTCGGCGAGTTCCTCTAACATGCCTTCTTCAAACATGTCATCGACTCGGACACGAAGGTAATCACAGAGAACAGAAAAGCCGACATCGACCCAGATGAAACAGCAGTCGTAACGTAATTCGTTGGTAATCACGGTGTCTGAGAAATGTGAATTGGGATTGAATCGTTCTGCGAGGAGTGCATGGATGAAGGAATTAGAACCGCCCACGAGAAGGGGTAATCCTTGGCGAGCCGAGATGGATGAGATGGTGGAGTCGGCGAGAGAGCGGAAATCGGAAGCGGAGAAGTCACGGTGGGCATCGAAGAAACCGAGGAGGTGGTGAGGAACGCCGCGGCGATCGGGCATTGAGATTTTGTTGGTGGTGATGTCGAGTCCTTTGTAGACTTGCATTTTATCGGAGTTGATGACTTCACAGGGGAGAGAGAGACGATTTGCGAGGTCGATGGAGAGGCGTGACTTGCCGGACCCGGTGGCTCCAAGGATGACCACGAGCTTCTTCTTGGTCTCCTTTTTGCTAAGAAGGAGGCTTCGGGTGGGGGTGGTGTTGGTGGAATCCATGCGAGCCCATCTGGGTGTTCCGCGGAATAGCTTGGTTTGGAATGGGAGGATAAGATTAAGGAAGTGAAAAGACGAGTGAGGTCTACTCTTGCAGGAGGAATACCCATTTGACAGTGGAAGCAGTCTCATAGGAAGCAATCTCTATGGCACCTCCGTGACATACAGAAATTTGAAAGAAAGAAGAAAGGAAGCAAACAAGGAAGGAAGGAAAAGTGGGTGGTGATGATGATGCTAATGATGAGGCAAAACCTGGGCTAAAATCTGAAATCCCTTGAGAAGTATAGATGTATTGTCTGTCTGTTCAGCCGAATGCCAATATTCTGGAATCAAGAGACGAAAACCTTCTCTTCTCGTCTCTTCTCTTCTCTTCTCTTCTCTTCTCTTGCCTTCTCTTCTCTTTTCTTTCTGTCTGTTGTGTCTGCGTTTTTAATCTGCTGCTGCTGCTGCTGCTGATGGTTGATGATCTCTTGATTTTTCTATTCTCTCTCTCGTAGTTGCTAGTTGCTAGTTGCAGTTGTTGCAGGTGGAGGTGCAATCATTCATTTACTCATGCGTATACTTCTCTCACGCACACGGAAGGAAGGAAGGAAGGACAACTCACACATTACAAGAGCGAGCATGTTCATATCGAAGAACTCTTTTAAAAGGGGAAAAAAGAAAGAGAAAAAGGAAAGAAAAAAAAAAACTAAAAAAGGGAAATGCAATTTTAAGAGTATTTTAATTCTCCAAAATGGGTTTAATTGTTTAAAGAATGAGAATCTCCCAAACGAAGCCTTTTAATAGGGTAGGCATGAAGGAAGACCAGTCAATCCAGAGGCCCCAGAGGCACACACAGCCATAGCCTTTGGTACCGACCATAAGGATGGAACACTAATTTCAAACAGAAGCTGTCTTTTCTCTTTCCCAACGTGAGCGTGAGAAAGAGAAAGTGGCTTTTTTTTTTATTGACCCCTCAAGAGTCTATCATGATTAATGGCTGAAAACTTCAAGAGGGCTTGCAACAACAACTGCAAGAAGAAGACCGAAACCACTCTCTCAAGAAGTCTGAAATCTGAAATCTGAAATCTGAATAGGAATGGAACTCAACTCTTGCTGAGTAGCTCAGCTGTCCCTATACCCTCCTCATTCTGCTCGCTTCTGCAGAAAGACTCAGAGAGAAGCATTGCCAATTAGGAAGACCTGTTCCCTGTGTTGGCTGAAAAGGGGAGCTGCAGCAGGTTATTCATGATATTTAGTTCCTCTGCCCATGCCTTAGCCATTGCTTCTTCTTGGTTGGCTAGATGATGATTCTACATTTTTACATTTTTACATTTTTTTATTATTATTTAGGAGTGATCCACCTTACCAATGTTCAGGAATTGCTTTCTTTCAATAAGTGGTGGAGGGACGTGAGAAGAGTACACTTCTCTTATCCTCATAAGCCTTGAGGATCTATGACTAGCTCCTTTTGTTCTTAAGAGAGGTCAATAATATAGGTAATTACATGGTTGCAAGCAAGGTATAAAGGATCCCATCATACCATATTTGACACAAGTGATAAAATACATCTCAATATACTTCTCTATTGAATTGCATAAGATACATTGGCCAAAACAATACAATACTCGATACAGAACAATACGTCTCTTAAAATCGTCTGACCGCCGACACCGATACTCATGATACTTTAAACCTTGGTTGTGAGAGCACTATTTGAGATAAGTTCGCGCATTTTTGCTCATTGGTGAACGACCCTTGTATGGTAGCTTTCTTTGTGTTGTTCGTGTTTCAATAAAAAGGTAAACTCGATGTGGAAGGCTCTTACACAATAGAGTCTAGAGGGACAATTTTCAACGGCTTTTTTGTGGGAAGTTCTGAAATGACCTCACCCATGGTATTCATTGTCTCTATCTAGGATATAGCTTCAGTGATGTGCATTAAGGATGGAATGAGTGATCGAAGTTGAAATATCGCCCACTAGTTTTTAACTCTTTCAACTATACCTACGTACCTATAATATATATCGCCCACTAGATTTTGACCTCGACCACTCAGTTTGAACATGGCCATGTGCACATGTGCAACACTAAAGTTGAACCCCTCTATCTAATGTTACAAATTTTGGCTTAGACTTAAACTTATGCAAGAGATATCCATGCAGTGTGAACAAAAATCCCGCATTTTTCATTTTTTGAGGAACGATCCTTATTATGCACATTCTACATTGTTTATTTTTCAATAGAAGGGTAAACTTGTTGCCCGAGGCTTCCTCACGAGTAGAGTCTAGGGGATTAGTTTTCATCAACTTGATTTGTGGGCAGCCTTGAAATGACCTCACCCACATAGGAATTCACTTTCTCTCTCTAATGTTACAAACTTTGGCTTAGACTTTGAACCTTCGCAGGATATATACCTGCACAATACAAACAAAAATCCCCCATTTTCAATTTTTGGTAAATAATACTTGAATTTGCAAATTATGTACTCTTCATGTTTCGATAGAAAGTCGAACAAAGACTTCCTCACAAGTAGAGTTTAGGGGAGTAGTCTTCATCAGCTTTGTTTGTGGGGAGCCCTAAAATGACCTCATTCGTGGTAGGAATTCATTTTCTCTATCTAATGTTACAGATTTTTGCTTGGTCTCCAACCATTTTCATCTTCTTTGATGCATCATTGTCTACCTCACCTTCACCAACTACAAGTACCAAAATCAAGAATCTCAAAATTGAGTGGCTCTACCTTCAATCTTTTTTGAACATCAACTATTATTATATCCAACTGGTTTTCTTTTTCTTTTTCAATTTTTTTTTCTTCTACTTTTTTATTTTTATTGTTATTAAATAGAGTGGTCTTGCTTTTATATGTCATGACTCCTTGGCAGGACACAATTTAGAGATTCATAGTAAAATTTGTTTACATGTTAAAACTAGTTCTTACTTTTAACAAAACCATATGATTTATTAATACATTTATGCTCATTTTTTAATATTCTCAACCACCAGATCATCTGGCAGTAGTACCTTTCAAACTATTCTTTCTCAAACTGCATTCTACCAAGTGGCAAGCTTCATTTGGCTAGAAACTCAGCAAAACTAGAAGATTACGTAAGGTATGTATAAGCCAAATACAAGCATCAACTTAGTTTCCAAATGTCAAATTCTAATTCACTTGTAACAAACCTTTAATATAAATATTTTGATAAATTGTTTGATACGTAACCTAATTTTATTCTCTTGGATAAACATTTTAGCTAAAATACATACAAGAGATGGTCAAAGTAATATACATTTTTTAAAGATCAATTAATTTTTTAAAATATTTATTAACTTATTCTCCTCGTAATCTTCTTAAATTCTTTCTGCTGTCATTTGCTTTAGATTCATCTAATCATTTATAAAAGTCATCTCAAATTGATATTTTTGAAAGAAGAAAATTTTGTTCATTTATCGTAGATGGCAATCATTTTGACAAGCCACACGCCTTATTGAATATCTTAACTAAACATTTTAGCTTTACCATGCAAAGTGGTTCTTTTTAAAATACATTTGATATTTTTTTTAATAACTCTTAAAAGAATATATTAATAAAAATAATATCAAATTTAAATTAATCTATAACTTGATGACATTACAAATAACATATTCAAGTTAAATTGAGTTACTTGAAACAATTGTTTTTCCAATTAATGTCTTCCGCAAATACTACTTGAATGATGTAGAAATTTGCACAATAATTAACAATGAAATTTAGTTGTTGGAGTAGTTCCATACCCATATGGATGCAAAATGAATTCCAAATGAGAGAAACCAGTTACAATTTGAATGGTGATGGATTAAAATAAATTCATTGTGTTCTCATGTTGTAGTTTTATATTATCTTAGATGAGTTTGGATGATTGTGCTCTTATTATACATTTCAATCACTCATCTGGGAAGGGATCTATTTCTCAACGCTGACAAGGTAAATCAAAGGTAGAGATCTATTTCCTAAAGAGTTAGGAATCCTATATCCAGTGTTAGGAATCCTCTACCCCACTGGATACAGGATTGTGCTTCCGTCACACCTCTTAGTTTAGATTCTTTCTGCCTGAGCAGTCTATCTGCCCCTCCTGCAACCCCTTTGGATGACTTGTTTGTGGTTGCTCGATACTATGAGTGGGTGCAACGTAGCTTTCATCTAGGAGGATGTTGGCATAGGTGGGGGAACTATGCTGCCCGAGATGATCAACATTTCACACCTCTCTACCACTTGTTTAAAAGGAAATTCACTTCTACCTATCTATAGTTTACTTGATCAATATTAGGACGTTGGCATAGGTGGGGGAACTATGCTGGCCGAGATGATCAACATTTCACACTTCTCTACGACTTGTTTAAAAGGAAATTCACTTCTACCTATCTATAGTTTACTTGATCAATATTTAGATGTAAACTCTCCTCCTAAATATGTGATGAAAAATGTAAAGAGAATACAAATCTCTATTCATGGAAAGAAGAATGTAAAGAAAGGACATTATTCTATCCAACTCATCATAGCAATCTCCATCAAACTCCTCTTGGGTTTTTTTTTCTTCCCTCCCTAAATGACCTCCTTCAGAGTCTGATTGATTGCATTGATGTGTTTGTGTTTGGTTAGGTCACAAAAGTGAGAGTCGATTAAATTCTCTGTTGAAGTTGAAGTTGAAGAACAGGTGAGAATCTTAGGACCTTCCTACTGAAAAAAGAATCTTAGACCTCATTATTGATTTTGGTGGCACCTCACCTCCATTAACTTTCCTAGTATTATCCAGTCAATTCCACTATTTGAAAGGAAAGCTGATGCATGCAACACTCGTACATCTCTGATGTAATCAACCATTTACTACTGCAACTTACTGAAGTTGGGTTATGATCCGGTGTCCACTGGAATTGAATGAGGGTTGTCAAGGATTGTGAGTCCAGTTACTCCATCCTTGACTACCTTCAATTACAGTTTACCAAGATTTCAATTTTAACAGTCGTTTTTTTATTTATTGACTTGAAAAATGTACGGTCAATATTGAAATCTTGATCTTAACCGTAAACAGCAAATGTTCACGTTTAATGCATAATATCCAAGTTTAACACCTTCAATCAACCCCGAACAACCATATATTTAAGAAATTAAGAGAAATCCACTTTTTACTGTTCAGAGTTTGTCTGTTTTTTTGAACATATAATGCAAAAAGCATAAAAATAATGGAACTTAGGTAGTTGAACCATGTTTTAAGCAGTTGAGATTTAATTAAGACTGAATGACAAACACTGTATATTACAAGGACCAACATGTTAGCAGCATTACAGTATGCCATTTCATGTAGAATACAACCAAAAAAAAAAAGATGCATCACATTAGGTAAAAAACCAAAATAAGCAAGAGAAAGAGAAAATGCTTTGTTCAAAATAAGCTTAGTTACAATTTTTTTCCTTCATTTTTCGATGCAGAAAAGTTTATGTATGGGATATTACATATGTCCCCCAAAGTCGAATCCGTCTTCACTAAGAAGTATAAGTCTTTATTACTCTACCAACCATGTATTGCCCTAACTAAATTTTTGAATCATAAAACGCCACCAAACCAAAACAAACTGGTTCTTCATACTTAACCTAAATTATATACAAAGATTAAAAAAAAAAAAAAAAACCAACTATCTCACTGTCATATCGGAGGCAGAGAATTCTAGTTAGCAGCCAGAAATGCCGAGGAGGAGGTCGTGTGGCGAGTGGGGAACACCGCCTTTGCCGGCGGTGATGTCGAGGTCTCTGTAGACTTGCATTTTATTGGATTTGGTGACTTCTAAAGGAAAAGGGAAGCGTGTCTCGCCGGAGCCGGCACCCAGACCCTAAAGCTTCTTCTAATTGTTGCACCCAGTTGAAACAGTTCAGGAAGATATGGCAGAGTGCCAGACCCAGCACAAAAGAATCTTCTGTTGCTGATTCTACAGAGAGTTCAAGTTTGTTTCAACCGGATGGAAAACCTTCTTCTTCTTCTTCTTTCTGTGTGTCTGTACTGCTGTAATTTGTTGTTCTTCGCTCTCCAACTGTTCCATGCGGGTGGTGGCCTTGTGACCTTGTCCATCTGTTTCTGTTTCTTGCTTTCTGTTTGTTTTATTCTGTTTATCGTTTTGATCTACCTCAACTGGTCCATGCAGGTGGTGGCTGTGGTTTTAGAATCCCAAAACCTTCAAGGACTCCAGGGGCCATTTGTGAAGAGTCGTTGCTTTCAAACTATTCTTCCTCCTACTTTGTTCTTTGATCTGGCAAGCTTCATTTGGCTTAGAAACCCAGCTAAAAAGAAAATGACGACCTAAGCTTCATGTTTGTCAAGAAGGAACCATCAACTAAGTTGCCAAATGGAAAATTCCAAGTCACTTAGAACCAAACCCTACACAAATAGTTTGTTAACTCTTAGATACTAAAAACCTAGCTACTTTTATTCTTGGACCACATAATGTTTGGATAATTAGTTTTTTTTTTAAGTTCACTTAATCTCTTCTTTTATTTGATAAGATGGGATGTTCTTCTCACTGTGATTGATACTCTAAGCTTAATAAAATTAGTTTTGGGATAATTGGAGGCGGCTTTTCGACCAATCAGGATGTTCCATGATCATCATTTTCTTTGCGAACATATTTTAGTCAGATGAACTCATCCAAAGTTTGATTTTGGACACAACAGGTTGCAAGTCCATTTTAGATGTCGGTAGTGTGAGGGGAACAGAAAGATAGTGTGATTAAAGATCTACCATAAAAGGTTTTTAGCTTATAACATATTTTACCAGTTGAGGTTTTTGAGTTATATCCAAACTTATGTTCTAATATTGATCATCGATTGATTACAATTCAACAGCATAATGAACCTGACGGGGAGAGTCCATTTAACTATAAAACCTAATATTAGCTACAATGCAATCGTCTGGGTATTTAATCTAGATATTCAGGATGTAATGGATTAAACAAACCTTGTGCTTAAACTCTAATCCTCTTGTTCTTTTATGTAACTGAGAACTAAAAAAATATCCTTGAAGGTTAGATTAAACCGTTTGATGCGATCTTGTGATCTATTTAGTTTACTTCTTTTATTGCCCGAAATCTCTTAATATCCTTGAGGGTTTTAGATTGACTCTAAGTCTTCTTCTTCAAGTAAGAATTTCAATCATTAGGAGTAGATCATTCAATGATCCTTTTGGAGAAACATACCATGTGTTCTAAGTAATCTACATCTTAATATTGAATTCATCATTGTAGCATGTGTTCGTCGAGACTTTATAATTAAATTTGAATTTGATTTCTATAAATATCGCTTTCACATCTTCTAAGATTTGGAACTTAGAATCTAAGCTACTTATGAAATGAAATCTAAAGAATATTTCTGGGCCTATCAAAGTTGACTAAGAGAGTTTTCTAATCCATGCTGGTTGTTATAGAATAGAATCAGATCTCACATATCCTGGGTGCCTGATCCGATCTATTTGTTAAAGGAATGGGAAGGAAAAAGACAAGTTGAAGAATTAAAATGATCCACTATAAAACTTTTATAACCGATTCTTTATTTCTTCTCTCAACTCCTTTTATTTATTTATAGTGATGAATTCAACTCCTTTGATTACACACGTACTATTTAAAGAAAATTGATTCATGTGTTACACCAAATAAAAGAGAATTCCATTCTTGTAGATCTTTACTTGTAGAAAGCAATCAAAGATTAATTAACTGGCCAAACAAAACAATATCTGATATTTTCCTTCTTAAGTAAGTAAAGAAAATAATAATAAAAACTGCCCAGGTGTGTTTTTGTGGCAACAGTTCAGGAGATTTTATCTATGAATGATCATGGGAAGCATCCATGTTAAGGAAAATCAAATTAAAATGGGCTTGGTTTTGGCTTTTTCGATTCAATTCAGGATAGAATATAAATGAATCAAAGTTGAAGAGAAGTAGTTTTATGACTTTGATAGCAAATATCGTCAGTTGGGTTTTGTTTGGGATATCAGTTCTCACCACTGTAATCAAGACTAACCAGCCAAAAAGGAGAGATAGCTATTGAATGCAGTGCGTGGTTTGACACCAGGCCATCAACCCAGTCTCTATCTCCATCAAAGAAGCTTGATGAATGACTCAGAAAGACTAAAATGATTAAAGCTAAAGGTCTCATCAGAGCAGCACGGGTGAAAGGACTTCACTCCACCACACAAAGTTGAAAGAAGTCTCGAAGAGCCAAGGGCTTTCCATGGATTTGACTTCTTACCATCTCATCTCTGAATAATTTTTGATCAAGGCACATAATAAGTGATTTCTTCCTATCTCTACATAATAAGAAGTCGTCACGTTAATGCGTTTTCATCGTTATTGTGGAAGGAGAATTAGATTGCAGATCTTAAGATGGCGACAGAAACAACTATAAACAACTATTCTTTGGTATGGGTTTTGAAAGAAAAGTTTTTTTTAGATTCGCTAGTTAAGACTTGCTTGTGCCACCTTATCTTTGCATGATTGCCATTATTATCCAATAACAATCATAGTTTGAAATCATTTGCAGATGGGGATTCTCATCTTTTTATGTGGGCTCCTTTCAGATCTTCTTGGTAGGTCCCCAAATAGTCAATTTATTGAAATCAATATGCAAAAGAGTGCTATATATATATATATATAATTATATATCCATCAAACTTTCATCAAGTCTAGATTTCATATGGGGGGCTTTGATTCTCTATAGATGAGTATAAATAGAAATAAATCTTCATCTCTAATAAGATATATATATTAAACGTGCGACCCAAATCATAAAATGAAGGCTATGAAGTTATGCTTGTGGGGTTTTTTTTTTTCTTAAAAGAAAATTAGGGATTATGAGGACACATCAAAGTGTTCAGTGGAAATCCATGTTTGGTTAACCATATATAGTGGGTTTGATTTTTTTTTTTTTTTTTTTTTTTTTGCGAGGGATTTGCTACCACTTACTACAAAATATATAAAGATATGCCAAATGGCCTAACCATATATAGTGGGCTTGTTTTCTTTTTAAGAATTTGCTATGACTTACCACAATATAAAGATATACCAAAGGGCCTACTTAATTATGATTTGAATTATTTGAGGGGTTCATGAACTCTATGCCATGGAAGGGTAGCATGACCTGTCCAATACATGTTTCAGTAATAGGAAATTGGATATTATATAAACCTAGATGGGGGAATCTTTGGTCACATCAGTACTCGACAAGGTCTAAAACCCCCCCCCCTCTTCCAAATAACTCAACTGGGGAGACTCAAACCCGTGACCACTTAACATGATACCACTAATATGATCAAGTGTTTGTCGTTGCTCTAAAAGTCTTGACCTATCCGTGGATAAGGTGCCACCATATTTACTTATATCTCAGTTAGTGAGCATCACAGAATCAGGACCTGGGGCAGATCTTGGGCTACCTTAGTATCCAAGAAGGTCCCAACAAGCAGAGTACGAATAATAACAAGAAAAGAAAGATCGAGTGAAACTAGGGTTATGCAGTTAAGTGGATTGCATGTTAAAGTTATGCCTCTTTGAGTTTGAGTTTGAGTAGGTCCTAATGATATATCTAAAGATCAAGTGTAAGTAGAACTCTGACCATCATCTTTTACATTCTTTTAATGAAAATGATCCATCAATTTAACGATCTATAGTTAATTAATTAGTCGAAAATAATTGAAGAAAAATGTTATTCCAAGATAGATGTAAATTGTTACCAGACAATTTACATGTAGATTCATGCCTTGTGTAAGAGATATTGGTTGAAACATGAAAATAGAGGTATGTATATTTGACTTGATTTGAGCCTTAGGAGGGTTACTGAAATGTAACTTAGGAAAGATGGAAGCTAGCATCGTGCTTCATGTCGAGATCTTCCCTCATTTCTCTTCATCTCCATGATTCTTGATGTATCATCATTTGTTAGCTATCTTCTTGGGTTTGTCACAAATCCATCATGCAATGTTGAAAGTTGTGTAACTAAATTACTAATATAAATATTACTTTCTTAATGAAATATTTCAGTGCACTCCATAATTATAAATGTGCTTTGAAATTAATTGAATCTTAAGCAGTTGTGAAATTCTCTATTATTATCCTTTTCATATCCTCTTCATCCCTTTCTTATATTGATTGTGACTTAGCTCATCTAATGGACAAGTACCAATTTATTAAAAATGAACAAGCATGAGGGTGCAACTCGTGGTGTATATTAATCCAAGTTTCTTCATTACTAATAAAAAAAATTAAAAATTAAACTATTTGATAATAGAAATCAATTAATTTATGTTATGAAACAGCCATGAGAAGAAATAAAATGATTTAAACCGACCTGAGGACCCACTTCATCGGAGTCTTCTATTTAAATCACTGGGTTTTAATCTTCTTAATCATTTTGATTAATGAAACCTGAAAATGATTGACTTCTTCCAAATTAGTTTATGAATTATGATGCTCTTTATATTTTACAAATATAACTCAATATCCAAAAGTAAATACCTATTAAGAAAGATATATAGTACATAAGGTATCAAATTTTAGCATGCAAGTGTTTGATAAAAGGAAAAGAAAAGAAAGAAAAGCATGCAACTCCCACGTTTAAAATTATTAATGTTGATTAGCAATTAATTTAGAACTATGGAATAAAAGTGATCAGATTAAGACGAAAACTAAGACAGATGGACACAGCTGAGAATTGATAACTCAACTACTTCAACATCAACTCCAAAAGACCTCTTCTTCCCTCATTCTATGATGCATTTTGCTTTTTATTGAAGCTCTCCCTTGTCTATTCTTGTTCTTAAAATATATGAAGCAAACATAAAATTGAAGAGGCTATCCATCTATATTTTTCAAAATAAAAAGGTGAGGAAGGCTCCATTTGTCACACGATTTGGGTATTTCTTTTCAAAAATCAAATTGCAAAGAAGATCAAATTAGCTCCATCAAGTTCTTGCCCTATTCTTTAACCTTTCAATTTTCTTTTTCTTATTTTTTTTGTTGTTCCGGAGGGGGGGGGGAAGAGAGGAAGGAGGTGTCTGTGGTCTAAATCTATCATCAACATAGGATGAGGGGATAGATCTGAGCCATACATGAGACATCTTACATACTTTAGATGGAGAGCCTACACCTTACCCCCTCATCTTGAATTTGGAAGTATAGGGTGAACGGATGTGAGAGATCATGACATTTTCTAAAAAGTTAATGTTATGTTGTGATCTTAATTCTTCCTGAAGACGGACCTGCACCGACATATTTTGATAGTTGAACTAAATGAGATGACCAAATGGATCGACCCATATTAGAAATCTACAAATATATGCCTTATATTCTCCTATTAGGTCATTGTGAGATTTGGGATTTTCATCATAAGATTTTTTTTTTTTTGGGGGGGGGGGGGAGTTTTGCAATGCCATTCTGGCGATTGGTTGATATATCTCCATTGTAATATTCGTCTACATGGTGAAAGTTCTTCTTTGCCCATAGACGTAGGACATTGTGTCAGCGTTGCCTATATTAAATCTTTGAATTCCTTCAATTGTTTTCAATTTCTATTCATAATTTCTTGGTGTTCATGCTGCTAACAGTTGAAAAGAAGGGCATAAATGATCAACATGAATGTAAAGGTACTTTAATTAGGATTAGGATTAGGATTAGGATTGCCTACTAAATCATCATATGGAATGGTTTTCACAAAGACATTCAAGAGCAGTGAAGTCAGTCATAAGTATGCTTTTTCAATTATTAGGTTGAAAGTGAGATCCATGTATAATGTGGACAAAACTTGATAAAAGGCTTAATTAGGATTGCCAACTAAATCATCATATGGAATGGGTTTTCACAAGACATTCAAGAGCAATGAACTCAGTCATAAGCATGTTTTTTCAATTATTAGGTTGAAAGTGAGATCCATGTATAACATGGAGAAAACTTGATAAAAGGCTTAATTAATTAGGATATGTGGTTTTATTAGGTCTTATAATTTAAATTACCTACTAAACCAGCCTCTGTTGGAAAGTCTTCTATTGCAAGTCATTCAACAGCAATTAACTTAGTAATTATGTTTTCAGTTATTAGGTAGAAAGGGGACAATTAAAACTTAAGTAAAGGGTTTAATTAGGATTCTAGCAATGTGGTTGATGGAAAATTTGCCAACCTCATCCATATTAATTTCTAGAACTTCAATGAGATGAGAACATATAGAGAGACCTAACCTTGAAATTTGAATTTTGATGATGATAAGGTCAAAAGAGCTAGCTGGAGAGGGCTTCAAACATCCATTAATATGTATATAAAGGATAAAAATAAAAAAAATAAAAAAGAAAGCAAAAAAGAGACAAGGAAATGCTTAATGATCTCTTGCTTTTAAACTGAGTGGGCCAAGAAAGTGTCAAGGAGACCATGAGAAATGCTTAGAAGACCCTTGATTTAAGCTGAGTGGGTTAGCCAACCCAAATCTCTCAATTAGCTGGTGAGTTTAGGAACCTAATTAAGTGTTGACTAAGTCAAAGTTCACCTGTGATCTTGACTAACATACCCATTATATGATTAGCATAAATGGGTTATCATTAATTAGAACCTTATTGACCCTGAGCAAGCAAGAGACAAAAGGGAAATAAAATTAATTTATTAACTAACCCACTAGAGACAGATGCTTGGATGGATGAGATTAAGGTGTCATTAAAGAAGAACAAAAAGGTATAAATGTGAAAGAACAGGTCATCCAAAAGGAGCTTCTTCCAGCCACTTGATGGGTTGTCTGGATAATTATCATATAATTTAATCTTAATCACTTGATTAACTCGAGCGCGCGAACCCGCCGTTCATGTCATATCGATGTAATACATTTGGATAATTAATTAAATTAAAAAGAATGGGTTAGAACATAATACATATAAAAGCTAGCTACCAAATTATAATGTTTAAGAAATGAATGTTTAGCTAGAAGGAGTTGGTAATTAAGAAGGTAGGTTAATTAATTAGATGTAATGTTTTGAGTGTCTGAAAGAGCTCGCTGTTCTAATAGTGGACCCTCACCTCAAAAAGACATGTAACTTTCAGAAGAAAACCCTAAAAAATTATGTATTTTATGCCTTCCAATGTTGTTGAATTAGGTACTTAAATATATGATTAAATTACTATTAGAGATTCATTTTAATAATCTGTCAAAAGCTTACAACAAGAATGATGTCTCCTCTTCCCATCAACATCTTTTTTTAAATTTCCCTAGTTGTTTGCACATGCCTTACATGACATGCGCATATAATATATATGTGTGTATGAGAGAGAGAGAGAGAGAGAGAGAGAGAGAGAGAGAGAGAGAGAGAGAGAGAGCAATTGAGTTCAGCTGTGAAAGCTTGAGTCTTAAGTATGATAAAATAAGTGTCATTGGAACTTCCAGAAGTTCCTGCAAGCTTTTCATCAGTTAAGTTTTTGGCAAGAAGTTCTAAAAGCTGATGAGAACCAGAGAAGACTGAGGCATTGGATCTTGTGGAGAAAAAGTTGTAGAAATTGTCAAAATGAATTTGCAAAAAGGGTGTGGGTCATAAGCCCACTAAGCCCATTTAGCAGGTGATACTAAGATCTTTTTATTTTTTTTAAATTTAAGGAAAGATAAGAAAAGATGATAGTAAAATCAGGAGAATAGTATATAAGAGAAATTAATTTAGCTATGGAAGCCCACTAGCTTGTAGGGCTGGCCCATGAATTTGAAGAAACAATTAATCAGGTGCTTCTCTGGACCTAATTAAGGTGGCCTATTGGGCCAGGTTGAGCTCATCCTTGGATGAATGTATAAGAAGCCCAATTAAAGTATTGAAAAAGTACAAAAGTCCCACCCAGTATAGCCCACACTCCATTTTCTTGAGAATATCAAGAACCAAGAAGATGATGATGGCATCTATTTTTCTTTTTTCTACATGTTATCTTTAATTGGCATTAGAGTTGTTTCCAACCATATTTAATAATACAGCTCAGTCATGAAGAGTGTATAAGGATGGAGCATAAAAGGTAGGGTCTTGTCTTAGGTGGTGGTTGGAATCCTATTCACCACTCACGAATGGACTTTTAAATGTTGGGAAATGCATAGCTGGTTGGACCAGTTCAGCAGCAAAGGTGGAGGCTGAAGTTATTCCGGATGCTCTCCTGATGGTTGTGGATTTAGATTTTTTTGGGTAAAAAACTGGAAGTTTCATTAAATGAAGAGGTCCGAGTAAGAGATCCAACAGAGAGAAAAGAAGAGTTAGTTACAAACAAAGGGGATACCCCACCACACTCTAGATAACTGAAACAGATGCACTCCATGGGCTAAATAGTCCGCAAAACTATTAAGATGCCTAGGAATAAACTGAAAATAAACACAAGTAAAACTTGTAGCAAAGAGTTTAATCTCATATAAGAGACCCATACATAATCAATCTAAAGAGATAGAAGAATCTTGTAAAGCTAAAATCGCAAAGTGGCCTCTCCCTCCTAAAGAAGAGTTTTTCTCCCACAAACCGTCAACATACAATTGGAAGAAGTCAGTACCTTCTCCCATTTCCAGATTTATTGTAGTGTGGCTCGATTTCAAATAAGGACCAGTATGAACATGGAGTTGGATCTCTGTAAACAAAGAATGATAAGAGTGTATGGTATGAATAATCGAAGGTTTTATGTGCCTAAATAAAGCAACATGTCTAGACTTCCAGATACACCAAACCATAGCAATCCAAATTTGATCTATTGTATGCTTATCATCTACATCCTTAAAATGATGATTAATAAAATCCATCCAATCAAAGAGTGAGTCACCCAAAAAGTTTGATGTATCAATCCGAAGGGGAGATAAACGCCAACATTCCTTAGCATGATCACGGAAAAATAAAGCATGACTCACAGTTTCATAACCAACACCACAAATTAAACAAAGGGGAGTTTGGGAGCTACCTCGAGTAAATAAAGAATTACCAATAACCAATGCTTCATGAGAGGAGTGCCACAAAAGATGTTTAATTTTGGGAAGGGTATCCATGTTCCAAATCTTATTCCAGCATGAAGATACAATTGAGGAAGATGCAACATTACCATGGGAGTTTGCCATTGCCATACATTGGTAGTAGGCTGACTTAATATTGAACCTACCATATTTAGTTTTATACCAAATCCAAGAATCATTTGTAGAAGGAGAAAGGCTTGGGATAGATGTTATAGCTGTCACTTCAATTGGGGGAAAAAGTGAATTTAATGAAGGTAGATTCTATTGAAGGTCTTGCCATAATATAAGCTCATGGACCCGTTTGGGCCCCTAGGCCGGGGAAGGGGGGTAGCAATGTACCTGATGGGCAAGGAAGGGATCCAAGGGTCTTTATAGATATCAATGCTTAGTCCATTACCCACTTGTTTCAAAATGCTCCCTTTTAGGACACTCCTACCCATAAACATACTTCTCCAACCCCAAGAGCATGATGTAGGGGTTTCCACCTCCATTTTTTTTTTGTCTTTGATGTATTTTGTTGTCGTGACTCTAGCCCATAGTGAGTCTGGAGATGTTAAAAATTTCCAACTTTGTTTGCAAGCAAGGCTTTATTGAAGCAACTAACATCACAAACCCAATCCACCTTCTCCGCTTACTTCGCATAAGGTATCCCATCTAACCCAATTAATGTCTTTACTTCGGTCATTCTTCCACCAAAATTGTCTAATCATTTGAGTCATTTTCTCACATAATTCTTTTGGAATCATAAAACAAAAATAGCATAGACTAGAAAGGCAAAGACAACCGCCTTGACGATGACTTCTTTTCCAACATGGAAAAGAAGTTTCCCCTTCCAACCTGCCAATTTAGATGCCAACCTATCCAGGATGAAGGGAAAAGTTTGGATTTTTTATTTACCTATTGAAGATGGTAAGCCAAGGTAAGTACCATGAGACTATACCTCTTTTAAATCCATAATGTAAGCAATATCAGCCCTGATATTATCTGGAGTCTTTGAGCTGAATAAGACTGCAAATTTGGATGGGTTAATATGTAAGCCAGACACATGCTCATATTCCTGCAAAATGGTATGAATTTGGGAAGCACAAGTAATTGAAACAGGAACAAATATCATACAATCATCAACAAAAAATAGGTGGTTAATTTAAGGGGCATGATAAGCAATTTTTATTCTTGGCAATCTAGGGATTCTAAGGTTTGACAACAATCTCTGGGAGAAAGATTCTTGACATAGAATGAAGATGTAGGGACTCAAAGAGCAACCCTATCTAATACCCCTCTGGGGGATAATCTTCCTAGAGAATGTCCCATTGATCTTGATTTGGTATTACACTGTACTGATACATTGTAGGACCCATTGCACCCACATATTAACAAATCCCTGTCTCTTTAAAGTTTGTTCAATGTAAGACCACTCCAATTTGTCGTATGCTTTACACAAGTCAAGCTTAAGTGTCTTGTATCCCTTCTTAGATTTGGATTTCTTAAGAAAGTGCAAGTATTCATGAGCCAAATAGATATTATCTGAAATGGCTCTACCTGGAGGAAAGGCACTCCAAGTCTTGCTAATAATAGAGCCCAAGATGAGTTTGAGACTATTTGCTAGACATTTTGCAATGACTTTGTAAGAGGTAGTGCACAAACTAATGGGTCGAAAATGAGACATCTCTTGGGGGCTATGCTTCTTTGGGACCAGGGAGATCATAGTTTTATTTAGGCTCTTGAGCATAAAACCCCCATTGAAAAAATGTTGGACCCCTTCACTAAGTCAGGACCAACAATGTCTCAGTGCTTTTGGAAGAATCTAGCAGGAAGGCCATCTATACCAGGAGTCTTGGTTCCTTTAATTTGAAAGAGGGTCATTTTTATTTCTTCATAGGTGAAGGGCTTATAGAGGACAACATTATCTAAAGCTGTAATGCATGTGGGAGTACTAATCAGAAGGACATGAGGGGGAATAGGGCAGGATGAGGTAAAGATGGAAGAGAAGTGAGTGCAGATTTCATTATGAATCAAGTGATCCTCTTTAAGCCATTGCCCATTACTATCCTTTAATCTATAGATGGTGTTATTTTGTTTTGTATTGGTGGTAGTACCATGAAAAAAACTGGTATTTCGATCACCTTCCTTTAACCATAGAACTCGGGATCTTTGACATCAAAATTTTTCTTCCGCCAAAAGCTGGACTTCTAATTGTTTTTGAGTTCCATTTCTTCAAGGGCGGTGCTTTCAAAGGGGGGGGGGGTTTGTTGGGATACTTTAATCAGGAAGGTGAGATTTGCAATTTCTAGAGATGCATCCTGAAATGTGGCTTTGTTCCAAATTCTGGGATTTTTTACAGTGTCTAATCCTTTGTTGGAGCTGGAAGATGGGGGAACCAGAAAGAGATCCATTCCAACTAAGATTTATTTGATGTGAGAGATCTTGATGATCCTCCCATTTGGTTTCATAATGGAAACACATAGGTCTACGTTTGGGCAGGTGAAGGGTGACCTCCAAAGGGGTGTGGTCCGATCCCACCATGGCCTACCGATGACCCTGGATTCCCCCAAATAAGTGAAGAAACTCCAAATTAACAAAAGCCTGATCCAGACATTCTTTAATCAAATCCCTTCCTTGTCTTTTATTTGACCAAGAAAATTTGGGTTCGATGCATTTAACCTCTAACAGATCACAACTCTGAATAGCCCTTCTAAAGCTATCCATTTGGCTTTGGGGTTTTGGTCTCCCACCCCATTTCTACTAATTACATAGGATCTCATTAAAGTCACCTAGAACAAGCCAAGGACTACTTACAGAGGTACCCAGGTGTGCAAGTTCATTCCAAACTCTATCTCGGTGCTCTACCTGAGGATGTCCATATACCAGTGTAAGCCTAAAATCTGCATTAGAAGAAGAAACATGTATAATCATATCTACAACGTGTGAAGAACTACATAAGATTGTGAGGGAAACATTACCATTCCAGAGAATTCCAATACCCCTTGAGTTACTAATTGAGTCCATTGAGAAGTAGTCATTGAAGTTAAGTTTCCTAGCAAGTCTATAAATGTCAGAATCTCCTTTTTTTGTTTCCAATTATAATACTATACTAGGCCTCCCTTTCCTACGTAATTTATGCAAGAATTGTTGTGTCAGGGGTGGGCCAATCCCCTGACAGTTCCAACTTAGGAGTTTTATGATGACTGTGGGGGCTAATTGAGGGTAGCCTGCCTCACCCTTTCAGAAGAAGATAAAATCATCCCCCGATATCGCATAATAGCCTTAAATATGCCCGGGTATCTGCCCATTGCCCGTCGGGCAAGTCCATTAATTCTACTAAATTGCTTTGCCCTAATGAAGCCACACTCCTCAAAATCCTCCAGTCTCATTTTCTTGAAAAATTTGGTAACTTGTTCGGCCTCAGGATCAAGGTCCCTTTTTCTTGAGGGTGTTGGTATCG
Organism: Hakea prostrata; assembly: GCF_041222555.1. Classification (NCBI taxonomy): domain Eukaryota; kingdom Viridiplantae; phylum Streptophyta; class Magnoliopsida; order Proteales; family Proteaceae; genus Hakea; species Hakea prostrata. Next base: position 21,341,127 of record NC_142605.1, on the reverse strand, counting down.
CCTCAGATAAGTTGGTCTTAGGAGAAGGAATTTCCTCAATCCATACACAAGGACCTGTATTATGGGTGATATGAGAAGTCTTTATAAGGATAGGCTGAGACATAGTAATGGCAGTTGATGAATTATGGACTTCATGTGGACTTGCTATTTTATCAAAAAGAGGGAGGTTCTCAAAATCAGATATATTAACAGGGTTTTGAACAAATTCGCCTTCTTCAAGGATCACACCTGTACTGGAGGATGAGACGAGGTGTTCACTAACCATAACATCTAGAGAGTTCACACTTAAAATTGGGTGGGCAGAGGGTGAACCGGTTTGGCAGTCAGAGCTAGGTATAGGATGAGTTAGAGATTGGGAAGGGGATGAAACTATGAGAGGTGGATTGTGGTAATTAGAGGGTAGGGCCTCATTGCTATCATGCATAAGAGAACTGTCAATAGAGGGGTCTCAGTGGGAAGAAGAAGCAGGGCTGGATAGATGGTTTAAATCATAAGTTGGTTGGGAATCAGAAAGAACAAGAGAGTTCAAAGAAATGAGATTTAATTTTTGGCCTGACCTTCTTGGATTCTCGCATGGGCATTGGGCCCAGTTGTGGGAATGGAGTTTAAAGAACTAGATTCATGAGTGAAGACCCAATCTTGAAGTGGGCTTTGATTATCAAATTGGGGCCCCCCCCCACTTGACTCAGAGTATTCCCTTGAGACCGGTTGGATTGGTTCACCACTTGACAAATTGGGCCGGTTGGATCGGTTCACCACAGTCCAATGATGCAGATTAGGGTGACCCCCAACACTAGAATTTCCTCTTTTGGTGCCGTTCAATGGAAATCGATTTGGTCGCATAATCTCTGGCGGATCCGCCAGGACTATTAAGAGTTCCTTCACATGTTGAGTAATTTCAGATTGAAGATGTACAAGGGAGTTCCTATCTGTTGGGGGAATGAGTAACCTCAATCCAATCAAGGAGATTTTAGCAAGCAACTTTCGAACTTCCTCTCTAGGAGGTTGAATGGAATTACTTCCCACTTTGATCCAGTCCCCAAAAGAAACAGCACATATTTCCCCACAGTGCAAATCTGATATACCTTCAAAAACAGGGACACCTACATTTTCAAGATTAATCCTGAGCATACAATTTCTTCCCTCATGTCCGAAGTGACCACCGAAGTAGCAGATTGAAGGTAATTTTTTATATTGTAGGCATGGAACTCTTTTTCGGCGAATTTCGTCGAAATATCGCCAAAATTCTCTGGTTTCGCCCCCTGGCAAAACGATGTCAGGGGGCGAAACGATATTATGCATGATTCGCCGGAAAATCGTCGATTTTCCGGCGAATTAAACCAAAATTGCCGTTGAAGGAGAAGAAGAAGAAGAAAGAAAGAAAGAGAGAAAGAAACAGAAGAGAGAACAGGCTATTCTGGTGGAATCACCGAGTGAAGTGCTGGTGGTTTTACAACTTCATCTTCTCCGGCGATTTGAAGAAAGACTGATCGCTGCACCTGCACATGAAGAAATCACCGAATGAAGGATGGGAATGGGGTTGGGAATGAAGTGCCCGGTGCTTTTACAACTTCGTCTTCTCCGGCGAGTTGAAGAAAGACTAATCGCTGCATCTGCACATGAAGAAATCACTACAACTTCGTCTTCTCTGGCAAGTTGAAGAAAGACTGATCGCTGCACTTGCTGAAGAAATCACCGAATGAAGTGATGGGAATGGGTTGGCAACTTGGAAATTGGGATTTTGAAGTTGGGATTGCGTGACGTACAAGTGAGAGGGTATTTTAATTTTTAAAATATTCAAAGAGGAAACTGGAATTTGGGATTGCGTTTCATGGAAGTAAGAGACTTAAGAGGGTATTTTAAAAACTTGAGGAAATTGGGAATTTGGGATTGCGTGTCGAGAATTAAGTTAATGAGGACTTACAGTCTTAGAGATCGGCGATATTCGGCGAGATTTCGCTGGTATCGCTGGTTCGCTGGGTAGCGAACCAGCGATACCCAACGAAATCTCGTTCCATGATTGCAGGTCAACCCATATCTCTTCATCTCTTGCTCTGAACGTCCGAATGCCTGGCTTGATTGGGATTTGAAAAGAATGGGAAACATGAATCTCAAGCGGCCGTCCAGGGTCTCTAAGCCTATTATGAGGTTTAAACCCCTTAAAAATACCCAGTTTGTTTCCCTATTAGGGCCGCCATTCCTACATTCTGGAAATCAGGAGGGAGGTCCCAAATATCATAGGAATCAAAAACCACTTCCTTGACTGGGATGCTTGGAATCCACTTCTTTAGCAGGAGCAGGTGATTGATTCTATCTCATTTTTCTCAAATTGTACTTCAGCAGTTAATGCTCTACCATTTGTATTAAGACCAAAAAAGAGATACAAAAATAGTATAATCACACAGGTTCAAGGAAACCATACCATACCATACCATTTGACCCTACAACAGCAGTTGCCCCAATTACACCAAAACTCATTGATTATTCTCAAGTGTAGAACCCTTGTAATCACTCAAAACAAAATCTATGAAGAAACAAACTTTCACATATTTCAATTAGAATTGAAATTTTGGATGGCCAGAAGCATCTCAATCCAACTCCTTCAATATTGTAGGCAACTAAGGTGGATTAGATCTTGGTGCTAATCCAGCCAAAAAAATTTGCTACAAAATAAGATGAAATATTTTTTTCTATTAGTCAGGTTTTCTTTTATTTTGTTCAGCTATATTCCTCATGCCAGCAATGGTGATGCCCACCTCTTAGTAAAGGGGGGCTTGTCTATGAGGATCTCGAGGTGTGATTCTTCACTTTTTTTTTTAGTACAAAGACACTTTTTATATTACATGGGGTATGAGGATAGTACATATGTCTTGACAAGAGTCGAATCCATGACCTCTTCACTAAGATGTATTGGTATTACAACTAGAGCAACTCTATATTGGCATGGTTCTTACCCTTTTAGTTGCTCTCATGTTATTCCCAATAGGAAGATGCTCTCTTGGTTTCATTATTAATAAAACTTTCTCTTCCTATGCCCAAATACAGAAAAGAAAAAAATGTGGATATTATTGCTAAGTAATAACTATTCAGAACAAGATAAAGGATCATCAAATCATAGGGGGTTGTAAGTTTGATCTTAATGGCATGAATCTGCCTTTTTCTACTCCTACCAGTTTAGACCTTCTATTTATTTATTTATTTTGGACCCAATTCAATTACGATTAGATCAAGTTTAAATATTTGACTTGGCCTAGTCTAACTTGACTAGTGAATGATGGTCAAATCTTCACTGTTACAAGAAAATGAATACATTGGCCTCTCTAGGAATAAGCAAGAAAGAAAAGCAGATAACTTTTTTTTTTTTTTTTTGGTAAAAAGAAAAACAGATAACTAAGAACATAATATTAAGGACTTGACCCTGCCAGATATTTTTAGTGTATGTAGGAAAACAATATGAAATTTCTTTTCTTACCTGAGAAGAAATATGGACATGGATGTTTGTGTGCTTCATGGACGAGTGGTCCTGCCCAAATCTTTACATTTTCATTTTCAGGAATTACCTTTTTGTATTTTAATAATGCATGGTGAAGATATACATGCAGCAATTTGGGATCTTGAGGTTTCACTGCTTCAGAAGGTCAATTTTGTTGTTGGTCCCAGAGAAAGAAGCTGTCTCTCGATGTGTGGCAATTGACTGCTATATATCTAGTAAAATCATTCTACGCATTACATGGAAGAATATTACTACAATAAAAAGGGGACCACTTAGACAAAAATAAATGCAATTTGATACCATTCATCCAAATAATAATAATAAAAGAACCTTAGATCTATTTATCTAAAATATTATAATAATAGAATTGATGTTTTCCATGTTCATAGTTTTACCGGAGTTGCATTTGAGACTCCAGCAATGCAGTTTATGATGAGATTCTTGCGGGTAAATAATTGTACTCTCTTCACGTTTCTTTCATTGCATTTTTTGTGAGGGAGGGCCATAAATGCATGATGAAGAAGAAGTAGAGGACTCAAACTCTTGTTTGAGACATGGAGCTAGGAATCAAACAAGGGAATAAAAAAGATTTCATTTATCTCCTTATTAAATTTGAAAATTTATAGTGTCACCTCTTGAGTTATTTTTTAAAATTAATATCACTCCCTATGTTACCTAATTATCAATCTGATCCTTTATAGTCAATGCAGGGTTGATAGAGTGGTAAGATCCATACTTTTCAGTGGAGAGGTCATGGGTTCAAGGTTCGACCCTTGTAGAAAACAAAGCTCCCTCTGAGAATGTAATCAAGGTGCACGCAAGCTAGTCTGGATGCTTGTAAAGTTTGAGAGACATGACTCATGAGTGGCGTTTTAAAACTTATTATGTGGAGTTAACATTGGAAACCAACAATGTTAGTAATTAGAGGGTTTGATTGATAAATTGTGTAGTCAGGGAGTGACACTAATATTATTGAGCAACTCAAGGGGTGAGATTGAAATTTTCCTAATTAAATTTTGATCAACTTACAGTTGAAGTTGAATTAGAAATTGTATATTGAATCGTTAAGATTGAACTGAACCAACCCGTTATAATCCAAACCAAACTAAAACAAAACTTATTGGACAAGATACAAGCTAAGGGCTTAAAAGCCACTAAGTTTGGGCTGCTTTGGGCCAACCCATTAGTAACCCGTTAGTCCGAATTGAATGCACCGAACCATTACCAAAAATGAACCATTATAACTTGATAAATTATTTTGGTTTTTAGTTTTTAGCTTTTACTCTTTTATAGTTGTATATTTATATCACAGTGTCCCTTTTTCCCTTCTCTTAGCATGAATACTCTTTCTCTACAAAACCTTAATTTGTGAAATAAATATGTGAACAATTGTTATTAACTATTGTGTTAGTGATAAGTGGACAAGCAGTTGTCATCTGGGACCATTCTATTACCATCTTCTCAATCGGAAGGACCTCAATTAGATCATGTCCACCATCAAGTAATCTTTTGGTTTTTAAATTTTCATTCTTGTATATTCTTGGGGAGTTATGGCTTTCATTTTTGATTTTTTTTTAATCCTCAAATATACATGTTTAATTTTCTCATTTATTATCAATTAATGTTTGGTCCCCCGACCCCGCCCCTCGGATTAAATGATATTTTTGCGTGTATCCACAATTTTATATTGATATATCATGTGTTATTTCTTTAAAATGAGATTCTGAGTTTATTTTATAAATAGATGTCAGAAGTTAGAGAGAGAGAGAGAGAGTGTGGTTTTGTTTAGACATTAACCAAGAGGCAAAATCTAAGACTAATAAATTTTTTAACCTTGAAATGGTTATAGCGGTTTGATAACGAGTTGATAATGGTCCAAAAATCGACCAAATTTGAGTCAAAACCTTTAGTCAATCCAAACCCAAACCACAACAAATAAAAACATAACCGAAACCACTATTTTGCGACTAATCCGTATTAGGGCTTTAATATTTTCAACTCAAAACTGTTAAACTCAAACAAAAACCGCCCCAAATTAAATCATTGAAATCCTTCCCTCATTTTAACAAAGATGATCTTTTATTAATAGGAAAAAAAATGATAATATACATCTATCTTAGCTCAACACGTAAAGAAACTCTTACCACTGCAAAAAGTCATTTTAATATAGTAGTAATATAAATTCGACATGATTGAATAATCCAAATTAAACCCCACACGACAGATTTGTAAAAGACTCAAAACGATTTTCTAACGGTTGAAATGTCATGCAGATTTAATCGACCAACCTCATCATTTACTAAAAAATAATAATTCATAAATAGAACTTGTGCTCCTAAAATAGGAAAGAAAGCTAATGACCAAAGCACCGCTGCTGATAAATTTTATTTAATTTGATACATGACCTTTCTTAGATCCTAAATGTGAAAGTTTTTTGTATAAAATATATCTTTTTATTTTTTAAATGGGGTTTTGCCCTGATTCTAGAAAAGTTTGAACTCGTATGAGACCTAAGTCTTTACCCTGTATAGTATTTTGCATAAATGTAATCAGTTCCCTTGTTTTTTGGTGAACATAAATGTAATCAGTTCGAAGCCAACAAGCAAGAGGATGTAGGGTTCTACAAGTCAACACAATTATGATGGGATCCACTATACTTACAAAAATATCAATAAGTTAACAAAAATTAAAAATGATCTTTTCATCTGTACATCTTCTCCCTCTTCTGAACATGATGAGTTCATGACTCAACGACACTACCAGTTCATCTCATAAACAGATAACTAACTCACATGTCGAAAGTGCCCACTTGGTGTTTCTTCTTGACTTCATCAGCCTTTAGTTAAGAGGGGAAAATAACTCTCTTGCTTCTGTCTCTTCCAATTCTTGGGTCTGTCTTTTTCAATTCTTGGCTTCTTTTCTTTTGTAATATAGTAACAGGAAAAGTCCAATTATTCTTCATCTTCAAACCAGCCAGACTAGTTTTCTTGTTCTCTGTGTGCATAATTGTATTTTTCTTCCTTCTGTTTTTCTGGGTTTTGTTTTTAGCTCTGAAAAAGGCGGTTCGTACCTTGGAACCTTAAGAATCCATGGACAAGGAGGTAGAAAAGTTGTTTTTGTTGCTGGGTGGGTAAAGAAAGGGCTGGATTTTGAGGATTCTCTTTCGAAATGGCGAAAAAAAGAACGTGGAGGGATTTTTTTGTTAATGATTGTATACAGTTTTACAATTATATGATGGCAGAAAGGCCTACCTTTCAGCTTTTGGTTCCATTGGTACTGTTTGGCTGGGCCGTGGAGAGATGGATCCTGCCCTTCTCCAATTGGGTTCCCCTTCTTGTCTGTGTATGGGCAACTATTCAGGTCTGCTTTTTTTTTTTTTTTACCTTTCCCTACTTTTTTTTTTTTTTTTTTGTGTGAATTTGGTTATTTGTTCTTAAAATGAAACTGCAGTTTTGTTTCGCTTGCTTTCTTTTTGCCTAAGATGGAGCAATGTTCTTAAGTATTCTTATTGAACTTACTGATACTGAAAATTTTGTCTTTCCTGTAAGTGGGTTTGTGGTGTTTGTTGGATTTTGTTCCTTTTGCTACTCCCCCACGCCCAGCCATCGACTGTTCTTATCAAATTGTGAAGTGTCACTGTCACCTTCTACGTTCTTAATTATGATATGTTTCTGAAGCTGAGTACTGTGTACAAAATTGTGAATTTTCTTGTACCAGGCAAATCCAAAAATGAACCTGAATTTACCTCTGCAGGATGTTGGCATGCGTTATCATAATTGTTAATTCCTTGCCTTGTGTAATATTAATGAATCAAATTTGTCGGAATTTAGTGGTGCTCTATTTGTTCCTCTGTTACTCGTTCTCTACAACTGTTTCCTGTTTACCCTAGTTGGTTACTCTTTATTGCTGTCATACGATTATTATGCCCTGTCTATTTTGAACCTAATATTATCTTTAATGCTTTTGTGGCACAAGTGTTTTATCTATTGTTTCTTTTTGCATTTTGTTTGCTGGATTTGTTTGGTGGGATGTTCAGATTCTCTTCAGGACGTTCAGATTCCCTTCATCATACAAACATTCTCCTTCTTATCTTAATGCTTTCTGAGCTTACCAGAATATCCGCTCTTTCTTTTTCAGTATTTCGGGAGGGGGGGGGTTGGGGATGATAGTTTGAGAATGGTATATCTTAATGCAAGTGTCGTTTTTCTCCACATGGTTCCCATCTTGTTTGGAAGCAACCACAATTGAGTGGTATTTGCTTCCACTGTCTAAGCAATCTTTCACAGGGTTATGACCTGCAGTATGTTTTCTTCCTCAGCTTACTGTTTAACAATAAAATAAATGAAGCATGTAGCTTATTCAGTCTTGTTTTTAGTATAATAAATTCTTAATCTCCATCAATTATTCCCACTCATGTAATAGTTCTTTTTTTTTGTTTGCTGATATATTTAATGATCCCCAAGGTGTACTCAAGAATCTGTTTGGAATCATTGGAAAATTTGAACTTATTGACACGTGTGGATCCAAATATTAGGTGCAGCCAAATTGGAGGCAGGGAAGTGCATATTGCTGCAATCTTCTGTCCTCAAGATGGCCCTGATATTTTTTTCCCCCACTTCTACATGACTCTTAATGTATATTACCATATCCATGATTGTAACCCCCAAATTGAGAGCCAGTCTTCGAGATCAGTCCAAGTGAACCAGAAGTGAAATTAGGGTTGTAATACCCCTGCAATTAGGTCTTCTAGGACAACTCAAGGGTGGACAGCAGCTGAAATTAGGGTTGTAATATCCCGTGGCTTCTAGAGGTCTGAAGGGATTTATGGTTGAAAGAATAGGTATAGGGTTCAGTGAGCATGTTTAGGGTAAGGGTTTTAGTAAAATTACACCTGAAGTTTGCTGTTTTACTGTTCAGATTTGATTCCCGAATTTTGGGGTTAGTTAATTAGGATTTTCATTTAGGGTTTTAAAAGGAAAAGCTAGCGTTAGGGTTGGGATCGAAGATAGGCGGGGGTGGGGGGGGTGGGGATGATGACCCTAAGTGGAATGGGGATTAGGATGAGGACTTTGTGAAGTATGAATGAAACTAAGATTAGGCTTTCTAAGGTTTTAAGAGAAAAGAGGAAATTAGGGTTTACTAGGGTTTAGGTGAAGGGTTAGGGCTGAGATAGGGGATCAGAGGTAGGGAAGGGGAAGGGGAATTTGGTTCCTAAAGGGGGTAGGGTTTGAGTAAGGGATTAGGGAGATCTAGGGGTTAGGGTTTGGGAATTCTGGTTTTTAGAAGTCTAGGGATTAGGGATTCTTATGCTGCCACAAGGAGAAAAGGAGAAGAAGAAGAACTAGAAAGAAGGGCTGAGATTGGAGCGGATGCGTTATGGAGTGGAGGGGTTGCTGCCATAGGGATTAGGGGGAAGGGGGAAGGGCTTGTGATAGGGTTGGGGCTGGGATTAGAGGAAATTAGTTGGGGGATGGGGAAGGGTTGCGAGCGGGAGAAGGAAGAAAGTGAAGGTAGGGCTGGGGTGGGGGCTTAACACTTACTGGCTGTTGTTTGAGGGCTGAATAATAGAACTTGCTGAAATTTTATTAATTTTCAACTTGGCCTGTTTACATATGAATGGCTCTATTTATAGCCTTTACATGAAGGATTTCCTAATAGGACTCAACAAAAAAGGAGTTCTATTTGGAAAAAGAACTCATACCCACACCATGACTCAACTAGGAGACTAGTTAAAGAAAGAATTCTGTTGCAAGGACCTCCTAAATGAATAATAATTGCAGAATTTTAAAGAAACTCCTAACTTAAGAAGGAATCCAATGTGAAATAGGGTTCCAACTTGACTCTCCTACTTGGACTGGGATTCTAAACTAGGACTCAAATAACAAAGTAGAAGTAGATTTGGACTCCTAAAATTATGCTTTATCTAACCAGACCAAGAGAGACTCAAAAGGGGTGGTAAAATGACCAAATTGCCTCTGCATGGTTCAGCCTTCCAGTAGGGCTGAATGGTTTTGGGCTGCTGTTCCTTCCTTCATTTAGGCTTTAGGGGCTACGCTGGAGGGGGGGGGTCCTCTGGTTACATCAATTTGGTTTTGAACTCCCTCGACTCAGAGCATCCTTTATGCGGGAGAGATCCTTAAGGTTAAGCGTCTATGCTGCTGCTACATAACCAGTTCTCTCTTGGGAAAACTGATCTTTCCTTCCAATAGGAATGTGGCTTTCCATGCCTTTAGTTGATATGATGGGGTTAAACTAATAAGATTGGGCTGCATCACAGGATATGATTATATGAACCCATTGAAAAGCAGATATGAGTAGAAATTTTAAATTACAGTCACATCTGATCTTTTATAAAGATCTGCAACTCAAAATCCAGAGCTGTTGTTTTTTAGTTTGGGGCCTTACTAACTCAGATACATACAAATCTGCATATTCGACCAACTTGATTGATGGATACAGGAGACCCTTTTTCTGAAAAATACTATAGTAGCAGCAGTGTATGTACACGGTCATGTGTTGATTTTCTTCTTAAACCTGTCAACTTGAAAATCCATTGGCATACTTATTTCCCAGGCCTATTTATTTTTTGTCATTTCAAGAATTATTCTTTTCTCCTTTTGGTTCTCCAAAATTTCAAGGTATGGAAAAACGTATGAAGGGAGATTGGGTTATATTGCACATTCTGTTTGATGTTAATCTTTTCATGTGCAGTATCAAAGTTTATTTTTTACGTGCAGTATGGAAGTTATCAACGGCAGGTTTTAGTAGAAGACCTTAAAAGGAAATGGAAACAAGTCATGTTGAACAAATCGGTACTTTTCTTTCCCCTAATTGACTTACAGATCTTTCTTAGATTGTTTACACTCTTATTTCAACTTCAACAGTTTATATGTTTTGCAGCCCGCAACACCGTTAGAGCATTGTGAATGGCTGAACAAGCTTTTAATGGAAGTTTGGCCCGAGTTCATAAACCCAAGACTTTCAATAAGGTTTTCATCTATTGTTGAGGTGAGCACTTTTTTGGTTCAAGTGATCAACATTCTTCTTATTCGCAATATGATGGTCCATTGGCACTATGCCTGAAAGGTCTTTTGGTATTTTCCACTTATGGTGGTGCATGTTACTATCTGTTGTTGCTTCTGAGTTCTTTATCCTATTGTTTAGTTACAGAATTTCATTTTATTCAGATCTGCTTGATTTCCTTCCGTTAATTATTATAGGACTACTTATAGTAGGTGAGCCTTGAGTCAGCAGTGGTTAAGTTGTGTATTGCACCAGTTGGTTCCAGGTTTAAAACTTGGAAAGAGCCTCTTCTGCATAGTCAGTGGGTGAGGCTACATACATTTCCCCCTCCCAGACCCTGTAGTAGCAGGAGCCTCATGCACTGGTTGCCCCCTTTTTTTATTATTTTTTTTTATGACAGAGCACAAACCTTGATGCTATGGTAAGGTTACTATGTTGTAACCTAGTGGTCTCATTGGTTCAACTTGGAAAAATGCCTCTCCGTTAAGTAGGGGTAAGGCTGTGTAAATTATGATCCTTCCAGGTGAGACACTTAGTTTAAGATTATTGTTAAAATAATAATGTTGAGGCTATTACAACCATTTTCTTTCTGTTTACATACATTGTATTTCCGTCATCTTCTTCAAATCTAAACTTTGCTTGTGCATTATAATGTTGCTAATGCCTTCTAAGCTTAGTTCATCTGTATAGCATTAGCATGTGTTGATTGGAAAAGTGAAGATATTGATTGAAGTGTGTATGAAGAGTTACAACTACATACAAAAGGGCTCCCCTGTGCATGAGGCTCTTGCCAATCCACGATTTGGGGAGGGACAACTTGTATGCAGCCTTGCCTGCTCTTCTGCAGGGAGGCTGTTTCCATGCTCGAACCCATGACCATTTGGTCACCTAGAAGCGACCTTACATTGCTTCACACATGTCAATGCCCTGTACAAAATTAGGAATACTTATGCAAACCTTGTATAAGATCAGTATGATGGAAAGAAGAAACTCTTTGTGATGTATCTTCGATGCCTTTGCTAGCCAACGGATGTTAAAGTTATGTGTTGGCTAGGTCCTATTTCAATGAATGCCATTTATGGACTATGAATTCTTGCTTTTCTATGCGTCTTTCTTGTGGCGGTTCGACTAGGGTAATGATGTAGTTTAAAAGAGAGCAGCAAATCCATCCATCAGAGTGGACCGGGAATGGATTAACAAGCTTGGTTTGAGTTCCCAATGGGTTGTATGGGCCATGCACTTTATATTTTTGGATTTTTATGGTTATAAATTATAATAGTTATAGTTGTAAGGGATTCCTTACCATGCTTAGAGGTTTCGTATATAAATAAAGGTAAGGGATCAAACCCACTACCATAAATTTGAGAAATAACTTAGCTTTTAGACTCTGAGTTCTGTGAGATATGGAGCATGGTTTTGGGGTTTAAAACTAATGTACTGTGGGATGCAGTAAGGAAACCTTGTTAGAATGTCAAGGATAGAATTGCTGGGATTCCTTCTCCACTGTTATATGAGAGGCCTACCATATCCTTCTACTTTTTATTTTTTATTTTTTCGTCTCCCTCTCCTTCTGTTCCTTGGTTAAAAATCATTTTGTATTTTTCCACTGTGTGCATTTCTAGTTTACCTCTTCTGTCTATCTCCTGCTGTTCTTGTATTAATCACTGATCCTAGACAGTTTTCTGCAAGTTTTCAGATCAAGGTTCCTACCTACACAGCCTACTAATCTGCCTGAAGCAGCCTGACTGTGTTGGCAGTCTTGATGACCCTTCAATCTGCTGTCACAACACTACTTCCTTTCGTTCTCTTCATTTTTCCTTCATGCTCCTTATTCTGGTTTCATGCTAACTGAAAGTTAATATTTCCAGAATCTGAAACTGATAGTTAGTAAACCTATCTTTGGCACTTGTTTGCTATCTCAAAGATGCCCTGGTTGGTTAAACTAATCCTGCTGCAAGTAGTTTTTATTTTCTATATCCACTTACCATTTTGCTTTTACAAGCTATTCAGTGGTTTAATTTCTGTTTTGTCCTTTTTACTTAGTTTCTATTTCAGTTAATTTACTAATGTAAGTCTGGAAGTTCCAAATCTGGCTACTGTATGAGAAGTTGCTAATTTCTGGTTCATTTTTGAGTCCCATACCCATATGATCCTAGATTGCATGATTCTTTCTAATCCTTATCCTTAGCTGATCAGAATACCCCACCAAGTAATCACACACTTCTTGATTTTCTTGAATATTTTATTAATAGGATCGTGGAATGCCAAGAAAAGAAAGGAAAGTAGACCTTGAGTATTGTGAAAGTTATTAATGTTATCTTGAAGAGTTCTGTGATGTATTAGCAGTTCTTTGATTAAAAAATTGTATCTATCAGAAAATTGGTTTCAATCTGTTATTTGGTTTTGCTAGTATATACCATATAGTATATACAAGTGCCGTTCTTCTTTATCTTAAGAAACTTATCTGATTATCCAAATTAGTGACAAACAAGTTAAGTAAAGATGGTAAAGCAAAAAGTCTATCTATCTTTTATATGCCATGTCCATTAGCACTTTATAATAAATTAGATATTATTTTATTAACCTGATAAACCATTGTTTTGCAGAAACGCCTAAAACACCGAATACCACGGTTTATAGTAAGTATCAATATCTATATTAATTAATGCTTGAAATTTTTTGTTGGCAGCCCACATGTTTATTCGGAAACTTTGGTTATTATTATTTTGTAGGAAAAAATTGAACTACAGGATTTCTCGTTTGGTTCAAGCCCCCCTATCCTGGGGCTGCATGGAACATGTTGGGCAACTTCAGGTGACCAGGTTTGTTTGTGCTCTTCGATTTTGAATTTATGAGTATCTTTTGGATTATTATGAGAACCCTTTTTCCCCTTTCTTATATGAAGAGACTATTATGACCTGGAAGAAAATGTAATGTGTTGACTTATAGCTTGTTCTCTCACCTTTCTGGTTTTCTTGTTGAAGTACGTAGCTTAGCTAGATTCTTTTATATGTCTAGGTTCTTTTTTTTTTGTTGGATGAAAGGAGAAGATTTCATTAATTACTGGCATGTACATAGATCATCTATCTTAATAAATTTCAAAGATCGAAAATTTTCACCTTTAAGGGACTGGACAGCCATACTTGTGAACCATCGTAACTAAAGGGAATTTTGAGAAAAGCTCAAATGTAGTACTGGGGGGCTTCGAGCTGATAGATAACAAGGCATCCACATGCCCCATTGGCCTAGTCAACTTATATGGTTTAGGTAAAAGATCAAGTAATGCTTGCTCGTTGCACCAGAATGTAGCAATCTGGGTTGAGAGAAGTTGGGCCTGATCTAGTCCCAACCAGATACAATGGATCATATTCTCCGAAAATTGTTAGGTTCATATTGGACATGTTAATTGTGCTAGATAAGGATCAAGTCAATTATCCCATAATCGTAATAACCTGAAATTATGATTAAAGTTTTGGCCTTTGTCACCTTGACAAGCTAATCTACTTTCCCAATTCTTCTTCTTAACTTGGTACTAGAGCCCGGTCCATTTGTGTCTCCCAACATCCATTGCATTGGTCCCTCTCTCTTGACTCAAGAAACTCTTCAGTCTTTACTGCTGCTGCCACCACTGAGGCTTTGGCTTCACATGGTAAGCATGGTTGACCATAAATGCTCACTTGCATGTTGCACCATGCTGACCAGTGAACACCAATGACCAATGACCGTTAACAGTGCGTCACTCACCTAAAGGCCTCTGGCCCCGGCAATCTTTGCCACAGGGCCCTGACTCTGCCAGGTACCCTGTTAGGACCCTGCTGGCTCCTCTGCATCTGTTTCCAGCTCCCACAGGTACCTTTGCATATCTGCCGACCTTGTGATGGGCCCTTGTGCCTTCCACTTGCCTTACCGTGTTCTCTCCACCTTTTTGGTTCTTTTATTCTGACCCTACCATGCTGATTTGATGTAATCTTTGTGTGTGGAGGTATTTCTTATTCACTTCCTGGGCTTTCTTCTAAATATTATAATGGAGAGTACTAGTTTATTATTGGGTGGAGCTGGAGGTAGTGACCAGCGTTGTTGTGTTACCTCCCATTGTCACCCTGCCTTTGAGTTTTGAGCCAACCCATAAAGTTGAATGAGACTTTGTATCTTGCTTCTTGATGAGCTTGTCTCCTTACTATTTGAGGCAACCATTTTTCAGGTTATGTCACTACGAAACCCCTATGCCTATTGAGGCTTTTGCCAAGGAAACGTGGTTGGTTAACGGTGACTTTGGTTGGTACCTAGGTTCAGAATTAGGCAGACATAAGCTAAGGGCCTGTTTGGGTATAAATTTCAAATCTCTGAATTCATAAATGGGAAATTTATACCCGTTTGGTTGTGTGAATCCTTGGATTCATGAAATCTAGGGATTCACCTTTTTTACACTAAAAACATAAATATGTAGATTTATGGGTATGAGTACTATAAAAGCGCTAAACATTTGCGCATTTACAGAATCACCTTGACGGAACTCTTCGAACCACAGATTCAGGTTAACCAAACAGTTAATTTTATGAACCATGACTCCATAGATTTGAAATCTATAGATATTTGAGATCTCCAGACTCAAGTAACCAAATAGGCCCTAAAGGATTCCAAGATTGAATTAGGGTTATGGAAAAAACCAACACAACTGGGCATTTACTTTAACCCCCACTTCTATCCTTAAAAAAAGAAAAAAAAGGAGTTTTTTTGCATGCACTCCCTCCAAAAATTATGAATTACATTTACGTCCTTCAAAACGGATGTTGTTAATTTTTTGTTGGGGTCACTATGAAATCGTCATGTCCATAGACAAA